>NC_092038.1:17627861-17927861 GCF_003086295.3 Arachis hypogaea | reverse complement strand
TTTTGCTTATGTATTTTCAACGGTGGAGTTTCTGCACACCATAGATTAAGGGTGTGGAGCTCTGCTGTACCTCAAGTATTAATGAAATTCTACTTTCTTTTATTCAAATCTCTCTTATTCTTATTCCAAGATATTCATTCGTACCCAAGAACATGATGAATGTGATGAGTTAGATTACCCTCATTATCATTCTCACTTATGAACGCGCGTGATTGACAACCACTTCCGTTCTACATGAAACAGAGCTTGAATGCGTATCTCTTAGATTCCCCAACAGAATCTTCGTGGTATAAGCTAGATAGATGGCGGCATTTATGAGGATCCGGAAAGTCTCACCTTGTCTGTGGTATTCCGAGTAGGATCCTGGGAATCCGGAAAGTCTCACCTTGTCTGTGGTATTCCGAGTAGGATTCCGGTAATGAATGACTGTGACGTGCTTCAAACTTGTAACTTGCTGGGCGTTAGTGACAGACGCAAAAGAGGGATTCTATTCCAGTAGGAGCGGGAACCAACCGGTGATTAGCCGTACTGTGACAGAGTGCGTGAGCATTAGTTTTCACTGCGAGGATGGGATGTAGCCATCAGCCATGGGTGATGCCTCCAGACGATTAGCCGTGCGACTGACAACCGCATAGGATCATTTTCCCGAGAGAAAGAAAGTAGCCACAGTTGATGGTGAACCCCTATACAAAGCTTGCCATGGAAAGGAGTAAGAAGGATTGAGTAGAAGCAGTAGGAGAGCAGGCGTCCTTGAGCCATGCAGCATCTCCATTCGCTTATCTGAAATTCCCACTACTGAATCTGCATAAGTTTTCTATCCCTTTTATTATTCCTTTTTATTTATTATTTATTCCAATAATCACAATTCCCCTTTAATCTGCCTAACTGAGATTTACAAGGTGACCATAGCTTGCTTCATACCAACAATCTCTGTGGGATCGACCCTTACTCACGTAAGGTTTATTACTTGGACGACCTAGTACACTTGCTGGTTAGTTGAACGGAGTTGTGTCCACTCGTGCCAATTTCTAAAATCCAATTACAATGAATATGATCACAATTTCGTCCACCAAGTTTTTGGCGCCGTTGCCGGGGATTGTTCGAGTATGGACAACTGACAGTTCAACTTGTTGCTCAGATTAGGTAATTTTCTTTTCAAAAATCTTTTTCAAAAATTTTTCTTTTATTTTTCGTTTTTCCAAAAATATTTTCGAAAAAATAATAAAAATACAAAAAAAATTAGAAAATCATAAAAATAAAAAATATTTTGTGTTCTTGTTTGAGTTTTGTGTTAATTTTTAAGTTTGGTGTCAATTGCATGCTTTTAAAATTTTTCTTGCATTTTTCGAAAATCTCATGCATTCATAGTGTTCTTCATGATCTTCAAGTTGTTCTTGATAAATCTTCTTGTTTGATCTTGATGATTTCTTGTTTTGTGTCTTTTCTTGTTTTTCTTGTGCACTTTTGCATTCATATTTTCCATGCATTAAAGATTTCTAAGTTTGGTGTCTTGCATGTTTTCTTTGCATCAAAAATTTTTCAAAATAATGTTCTTGATGTTCATCATGATCTTCAAAGTGTTCTTGGTGTTCATCTTGACATTCATAGCATTCTTGCATGCATTCATTGTTTTGATCTAAAAATTTCATGCATTGAGTATTTTTGTTGTTTTTCTCTCTCATAATTCAAAATTCAAAAATAAAAAAAATATCTTTTCCTTATTTTCCTCCAAATTTTCGAAATTTTGGGTTGACTTGGTCAAAAATTTTTAAAATTAGTTGTTTCTTACAAGTCAAGTCAAAATTTCAATTTTAAAAATCTTACCTTTTCAAAATCTTTTTCAAAAAATCATATCTTTTTCATTTTTTTTTATTTTATTTTCGAAATTTTTTTTAAATTTATTTTCAAAATCTTTTTCTTATCTTTTTATCAAATTTTTGAAAATTAAGCTAACAATTAATGTGATTGGTTCAAAAATTTGAAGTTTGTTACTTTCTTGTTAAGAAAGGTTCAATCTTTAAATTCTAGAATCTTATCTTGTAGTTTCTTGTTAGTTAAGTAATTTTTAAAATTAAATCTTTTTCAAATATCTTTTTCAAATATATCTTTTTATCTTTTATCTTATCTTTTTCAAAAATTTTATCTTTTTCAAAATTTGATTTCAAAATATCTTATCTAACTTCTTATCTTCTTATCTTTTTCAAAATTTGATTTCAAATCTTTTTCAAATCAGCTAACTAACTTTTTGTTTGTTTCTTATCTTTTTCAAAACCACCTAAACTACCTATCCCTCTCTAATTTTCGAAAATTCTCTCTCTCTTTTTCAAAAATTCTTTTTAATTATTTTAAATTTTAATTTTAAACTTATTTTATTTTTAATTTTCGAAAATTACTAACCCTTTTTCAAAATTATTTTCGAAATCTCCCTTCTCTCCTCTTCTTCTATTTAATTATTTAATTACTAACACTTCTCTTCACCTCTCTTCAATCTAAGAATCCGAATCCCCTTCTTCTTTCTTCTACCCCTTTCTTCTTCTACTAACATAAAGGAATCTCTATACTGTGACATAGAGGATTCCTCTTTCTTTTCTTGTTTTCTTCTCTTTCATATGAGCAGGAACAGGGATAAAGGCACTCTTGTTGAAGTTGATCCAGAACCTGAAAGGACTCTGAAGAGAAAATTAAAAGAAGCTAAATTACAACAATCCAGAAATAACCTTTCAGAAATTTTCGAACAAGAGAAGGAGATGGCAGCCGAAAATAATAATAATAATAATAATGCAAGGAGAATGCTTGGTGACTTCACAAAGCCAACGTCCAAGTTTGATGGAAGAAGCATCTCCATTCCTGCCATTGGAGCCAATAACTTTGAGCTTAAGCCTCAACTAGTTGCTTTAATGCAACAAAACTGCAAGTTTTATGGACTTCCATCTGAAGATCCTTATCAGTTTTTAACTGAGTTCTTGCAGATCTGTGAGACTGTAAAGACCAATGGAGTTGATCCTGAAGTCTACAGACTCATGCTTTTCCCTTTTGCTGTAAGAGACAGAGCTAGAACATGGTTGGATTCACAACCTAAGGACAGCCTGGACTCTTGGGATAAGCTGGTCACTGCCTTCTTGGATAAATTCTTTCCTTCTCAAAAGCTGAGCAAGCTGAGAGTGGATGTTCAAACCTTCAAACAAAAAGATGGTGAATCCCTCTATGAAGCTTGGGAAAGATATAAGCAGCTGACCAAAAGATGTCCATCTGACATGTTTTCAGAGTGGACCATACTGGATATATTCTATTATGGTCTCTCTGAATTTTTGAAAATGTCATTGGACCATTCTGCAGGTGGATCTATTCACCTGAAGAAAACGCCTGAAGAGGCTCAAGAACTCATTGACATGGTTGCAAACAACCAGTTCATGTATACCTCTGAGAGGAATTCTGTGAATAATGGGATACCTCAGAAGAAAGGAGTTCTTGAAATTGATGCTCTGAATGCCATATTGGCTCAGAACAAAATGTTGACTCATCAAGTCAACATGATCTCTCAAAATCTGAATGGATTGCAACATGCATCCAACAGTACTAGAGAGGCAGCTTCTGAAGAAGCTTATGATCCTGAGAACCCTGCCATGGCAGAGGTTAATTACATGGGTGAACCATATGGAAATACCTATAACCCATCATGGAGAAATCATCCAAATTTCTCCTGGAAGGATCAACAAAAGCCTCAACAAGGCTTTAACAATGGTGGACGCAATAGGCTGAACAATAGTAAGCCATATCCATCATCTTCTCAGCAACAGACAGAGAACTCTGAACAAAACACTTCTAATTTAGCCAATATTGTCTCTGATCTATCAAAGGTCACTTTCAGTTTCATGAATGAAACAAGATCCTCCATTAGAAATCTGGAGGCACAAGTGGGCCAGCTGAGTAAAAAAGTCATTGAAACTCCTCCCAGTGTTCTCCCAAGCAATACAGAAGAAAATCCAAAAGGAGAATGCAAGGCCATTGATTTAATCAAAGTGGCCGAATACACTCAGGAGGAGGAGGACGAAAATCTTGGTGAGGAAGACCTCCTGGGACGTCCTTCAAGCAAGAAGGAGTTTCCTATTAAGGATCCAGAGGAATCTGAGGCTCATCCAGAGACCATAGAGATTCCATTAAATCTCCTTCTGCCATTCATGAGCTCTGAAGAATATTCATCCTCTGAAGAGGATGAAGATGTGACTGGAGAGCAAGTTGCTCAATACTTAGGAGCTATCATGAAGCTGAATGCCAAGCTGTTTGGTAATGAGACTTGGGAAAATGAACCTCCCTTGCTCATTAGTGAACTGGATACTTGGATTCAGAAAACTCTACCTCAAAAGAAACAAGATCCTGGCAAGTTCTTAATACCTTGCACCATTGGCACCATGAGCTTTGAAAAAGCTCTATGTGATCTTGGGTCAGGGATAAATCTGATGCCACTCTCTGTAATGGAGAAGCTGAGAATCATTGAGGTACAACCTGCCTTGTTCTCATTACAATTGGCAGATAAGTCAATGAGACAAGCTTATGGAATAGTAGAGGACGTGCTAGTAAAGGTTGAAGGCCTTTACATCCCTGCTGATTTCATAATCCTAGACACTAGGAAGGAAGATGATGAATCCATCATCCTAGGAAGACCTTTCCTAGCCACAGCAGAAGCTGTGATAGATGTCAACAGAGGAGAGTTAGTCCTTCAATTGAATGGGGACTACCTTGTGTTTAATGCACATGGCCATCCCTCTGTGACAGAAGAGAGTAAGTATGAAGAGCTTTTCTCAGTTCAAGGTCAAGAAGAGCCCACACAGTCAAACTCTAAGTTTGGTGTTGTGAGGCCACAACCAAACTCTAAGTTTGGTGTTCAAATTCCATATCCAAACTCTAAGTTTGGTGTGGAGACAACACACTAAATTGATCTGATCATCTTGTGGCTCCATGAGAGCCACTGTCAAGCTATTGACATTAAAGAAGCGCTTGTTGGGAGGCAACCCAATTTTATTTATCTAATTTTATTTTATTTTTTTTCTTTGTTATTTTTGTGTTTAATTAGGTACATGATCATGAGGAGTCACGAAAAAATCAAAAAAATTAAAAACAGAGTCAAAAACAGAAGAAAAAAATTTTTCACCCTGGAGGACGCACGGGCTGGCGTTCAACGCCCAAAACAGGCAACAACCTGGCGTTAAACGCCAGGATGGTGCACAGAGAGGACAAACTGGCGCTGAACGCCAGGAACAAGCATGAAACTGGCGTTCAATGCCAGAAACATGCATCACATGGGCGTTGAACGCCCAGAACATGCACCAATGGGCGTTTGAACGCCAGAATGATGCATGAAGGCATTTTTCATGCCTATATAGTGAAGGAATGGTATTTCTTTTCACCTCAGGATCTGTGGACCCCACAGGATCCTCACCTCAGGATCTGTGGACCCCACAGGATCCCCACCTACCTCGCCCTCTCTCTTTCCATTCATGGTCATCCCTTCTGTTTTTCATTCACCACCTACATCTATCCACTCTTCCCCATACACCCCACCTACCTTTACAATTCAACTTCTCTTTCCCACCCACTCCTACCCATATAGCCGAATCCATCTCCCCTCACTCACCTCCATCTTCTTCTTCTTCTTCTCTTCTTTCTTTTCTTTCTCGAGGGCGAGCAATATTTTAAGTTTGGTGTGGTAAAAGCATAGCTTTTTTTGCTTTTCCATTACCATTAATGGCACCTAAGGCCAGAGAAACCTCAAAGGGAAGACAAAAGCTTCCACCTCTGAGTCTTGGGAGATGAAAAATATAAGCCGTCATAGCTCAGTGGTATAACATGTGGCTGCAAATCAAGAGATCCCTGAGATACCTCAGGGAATAAGTTATCCTCCACACAAATATTGGAAGCAACTAAGGGTAGAAACACCAAAATCACTGAGGATCAAGCAACAGAGGCAAGGAAGAGACATATAAGAGCTCAAAAAGCACCATTGGACCTTCAAGAAGGCGCCACCCTCACTCAGGTGGATTCATTCCTTGTTCTTTATTTCTTTCTGTTTTCGGTTTTTAATATTGTGTTTATCTATGTTTTGTGTCTTTATTTCATGATCATTAGTATGTAACCATGCCTTAAAACTATGAATAAAATCCATTAATCCTTCACTTCTCTTAAATGAAAAATGTTTTAATTCAAAAGAACAAGAAGTACATGAATTTCGAATTTATCCTTGAATTTAATTTAATTATATTGATGTGGTGGCAATAATTTTTGTTTTCTGAATGAATGCTTGAACAGTGCATATTTTTGATCTTGTTGTTTATGAGTGTTAAAACTGTTGGCTCTTGAAAGAATGATGAACAAAGAGAAATGTTATTGATGAACTGAAAAATTCATGAATTGATTCTTGAAGCAAGAAAAAGCAGTGAAAAAGGAAGCTTGCGAAAAAAAATGGCGAAAAAAAATAGATAGAAAAAGAAAAAGCAAGCAGAAAAAGCCAATAGCCCTTAAAACCAAAAGGCAAGGGTAGCAAGGATCCAAGGCCTTGAGCATCAATGGATAGGAGGGCCCAAGGAAGTTAAGTCCAGGCCTAAGCGGCTAAATCAAGCTGTCCCTAACCATGTGCTTGTGTCATGAAGGTCCAAGTGAAAAGCTTGAGACTGAGTGGTTAAAGTCGTGATCCAAAAGAGTGTGCTTAAGAGCTCTGGACACCACTAACTGGGGACTTTAGCAAAGCTGAGTCACAATCTGAAAAGGTTCACCCAGTTATGTGTCTGTGGGATTTGTGTATCCGGTGGTAATACTGGAAGACAAAGTGCTTAGGGCTACGGCCAAGACTCATAAGTAGCTGTGTTCAAGAATCAACATGCTTAACTAGGAGAGTCAATAACACTATCCGAAATTCTAAGTTCCTAGAGAAGCCAATCACTCTGAACTACAAAGGAAAAAGTGAGATGCCAAAACTGTTCAGAAGCAAAAAGCTACAAGTCCCGCTCATCTAATTAAATTAATATTCATTGATATTTTGGACTTTATAGTATATTCTCTTCTTTTATCCTATTTGATTTTCAGTTGCTTGGGGACAAGCAACAATTTAAGTTTGGTGTTGTGATGAGCGGATAATTTATACGCTTTTTGGCATTGTTTTTATATAGTTTTTAGTAAATTTAAGCTACTTTTAGGGATGTTTTCACTAGTTTTTATGATAAATTCACATTTCTGGACTTTACTATGAGTTTGTGTGTTTTTCTGTGATTTCAGGTAAATTCTGACTGAAATTGAGGGATTTGAGCAAAACTCTGAAGAAGGCTGACAAAAGGACTGCTGATGCTGTTGGAATCTGACCTCCCTGCACTCGAAATGGATTTTCTGGAGCTACAGAACTCCAATTGGCGCGCTCTCAACGGCGTTGGAAAGTAGACATCCAGGGCTTTCCAGCAATATATAATAGTCCATACTTTATTCGAAGAATGACGACGTAACTTGGCGTTGAACGCCAAGTACACGCTGCTGTCTGGAGTTAAACGCCAGAAAAACGTCATTATCCGGAGTTGAACGCCCAAAACACGTCATAACTCAGAGTTCAACTCCAAGAGATGCCTCAGCTCGTGAATTAATCAATCTCAGCCCAAGCATACACCAAGTGGGCCCCGGAAGTGGATTTATGCATCAATTACTTACTCATGTAAACCCTAGGAGCTAGTTTATTATAAATAGAACATTTATCTATTGTATTAGATATCTTTTGACCACTTTAAGTCTTTAATCATTCGGTCACTTGATCATGGAGAGGGCTGGCCATTTGGCCATGCCTGAACCTCTTTTGCTTATGTATTTTCAACGGTGGAGTTTCTGCACACCATAGATTAAGGGTGTGAGCTCTGCTGTACCTTAAGTATTAATGAAATTCTACTTTCTTTTATTCAAATCTCTCTTATTCTTATTCCAAGATATTCATTCGTACCCAAGAACATGATGAATGTGATGAGTTAGATTACCCTCATTATCATTCTCACTTATGAACGCGCGTGATTGACAACCACTTCCGTTCTACATGAAACAGAGCTTGAATGCGTATCTCTTAGATTCCCCAACAGAATCTTCGTGGTATAGGCTAGATAGATGGCGGCATTTATGAGGATCCGGAAAGTCTCACCTTGTCTGTGGTATTTCGAGTAGGATCCTGGGAATCCGGAAAGTCTCACCTTGTCTGTGGTATTCCGAGTAGGATTCCGGTAATGAATGACTGTGACGTGCTTCAAACTTGTAACCTGCTGGGCGTTAGTGACAGACGCAAAAGAGGGATTCTATTCCAGTAGGAGCGGGAACCAACCGGTGATTAGCCGTACTGTGACAGAGTGCGTGAGCATTAGTTTTCACTGCGAGGATGGGATGTAGCCATCAGCCATGGGTGATGCCTCCAGACGATTAGCCGTGCGACTGACAACCGCATAGGATCATTTTCCCGAGAGGAAGAAAGTAGCCACAGTTGATGGTGAACCCTTATACAAAGCTTGCCATGGAAAGGAGTAAGAAGGATTGAGTAGAAGCAGTAGGAGAGCAGGCGTCCTTGAGCCATGCAGCATCTCCATTCGCTTATCTGAAATTCCCACTACTGAATCTGCATAAGTTTTCTATCCCTTTTATTATTCCTTTTTATTTATTATTTATTCCAATAATCACAATTCCCCTTTAATCTGCCTAACTGAGATTTACAAGGTGACCATAGCTTGCTTCATACCAACAATCTTTGTGGGATCGACCCTTACTCACGTAAGGTTTATTACTTGGACGACCCATTACACTTGCGGGTTAGTTGAACGGAGTTGTGTCCACTCGTGCCAATTTCTAAAATCCAATTACAATGAATATGATCACAATTTCGTCCACCAACTACCTACAAATATATGGAAGCCTCTTACCGAGTTAAGCCAGTTTTTCAAAGACTTGTGTTCAACCACTCTCAAGGTTCATGATTTAGAGGTTATGGAGCAGAATATTCCCATTATCCTTTGCAAGTTAGAAAGGATATTTCCCCCGGGATTCTTTAATGTGATGGAGTATTTGCCAATTCATCTAGCATATGAGGCACGTGTGTGTGGACCTGTCCAATATAGGTGGATGTATCCGTTTGAACGGGTGATAGGAGCATTCAAGCGAACAGTGAAAAATAGAGCAAGGGTTGAAGGTTCGATTTGTGAGGCTTTCTTGGCAAAGGAGACTTCAAGTTTTGTATCAAAATGATATCTTATCAAAATGATTCTCTTTTTTGTATCCCAGTTATTCCTAATATACTTATAATATTTTTACTCATATTCTGCAGATAGTTTGTTCTTCGCATAGAAGAGAATATAGGTGAGCTGGTGCAATGCATTGTGCTTTTTTACAGAATATACTTCATGCACATATAATCTTATTCAAAAGAAATTAAGAAAGCATGTGAAGCTAGCCAGGGATGCATATGTAATTGGTAACTAAGTGCAATTATATATAAGAAACTTGCTTAAATTTCCTGTTGTTTGCTATTGCCATATATTTGTCTTCTACAAAGAATTGAGCCTCCACTTTCTATGTCTAGTTGAATGTCTATAGTGTCTTTATGCATTTGAAGTTGGCACTATCTCCTTTAAACTTTTGATACTACACGATATTACAGTCTGCGGATTGTGTGAGTGCATGAATCTTGGAAACTGATTTGAAGAATGCACATATACTCTTTGATTGGCTCTTAGTTATAAACTCCTTTCCTTCATAATTCTTGTTAAAATCTCTTATTAAGTAAAAGCGTATTTTGCTTGTTAGACAAATATGCCAACATTGTATTCTATCAACCTTTTGAGTTTTGTGCATAATAGTCTTTTAATATATATGTAGGTCATGGATCCTCGGGTCAAGGGTAAAGGTGTCAAGGGTCATAGAAGTTCTCGCACCACTGCCGCAGCCGCTATTTCAACCACCTCCACCTCTTCTGGGACTTCGGTTGTGCCAGATTTTCAGTCAGAATTACTTAGCCAGCAACCGTATTTGATGGTACCTAATCCAGGCTACACGGGTCTTCCTCCACCAAGTTGGCCTACTCCAGGATGTATGGGTCCCCCTCCTCCACCCCCTCCTCCAATTTTGATTCCTCCTCTGCTTCGCAATTCCAGTCTATTAGTTGATTCAGAGACACCTGGAAGCTCTAGTACATCTCTTCCATCAGAGACTGCATCGGTTCCTAATATTGTCACAAAAGAAAGATTGGTTCCTGATGGAAAAACAAGGTAAAATTTGGATCTCTCCATAATTAAAATAGCAGCTTCTAGTGGATTTCCCATACTGCATTACCTATTTCTCTTATTACTCTTCTACACAATTTTTACATACTGCATTACCTATTCCTCTTATTACTCTTTCAGCAAGCAATACTAGTCACTCTTCTTCTTTTACTACTCCTAATCTAAATGTGTTTACTACTATATTTTAATTTCAAATTAAAGTGCTAATGACTTAAAACTATTTTTTTTAGTTTCCTAACTTGTCAATTCTTTATGAAATTATCAGTTGGTTACCTTTCCCTCCTGGTTCTCAGAAGATTACAGAGATCATCAAAAAACGATATGATAAATCGTACAAAAAGTTTGGAGATGTCCCTCTTCCGACAAAGAAGCTTTGGTTTAAGGAGTGGAAGGTAAAAGTGTTGGATTGAATAAAATTATTTTGGATTGAATATTGTTCATGTGATTTGAATCTTATAAGTAGCAACTTGATGAGTATGTGCAGAGCCACTTTCTTATTGATGATGATGATGATGAGTTTTTCTGGAGGGCTTTCAAGTATAGGACAAGTAAGCGATTTAGCCAAATGATGTCAGATATCCGTGAGGGTGTGGATACAACCCACGAATGGCTAATTCCTGCTTACAAAAAGGTATTGGAAAGGTATTGGGAAACAGATGAGAAATGGAAAAATATAAGGAAAGAAGCAAGAGAGAATCGAGCGTCACTCTTAGGTGGTTCTGTCCATTGCGGTGGTTCTATTCCATTGAGCTCAACTATAGAGAGGATGGTAATATAATTTAAGTGGCTTTAGATCTTATTTAATAGACATCTATTTATGTAAAATTTTTCTTATTTTGTATTTCATGTGGAACAGAAGAAGCAGTTGGGCCGTACACCAACCCACGAGGAGGTCTTCAAAGAAACCCACACACTTAAAAGTGACAAGTCTAAATGGGTGAACAAGCACTCTCAAGACACTCATGTGAGATATAGTACAAATACTCCTCCTATGTCAAAATTATTAACTAATTTCTAGCTGTCTGGCATTAACATTACTGTATTTAGTGGTCCTAACTGTGTTCAACATTATTATTATTATTATTCAGCTTTGTGCTTTGTGATTTTATAGTTGGTTTCTTTTCTTCCAAGTTTCTATAGTCTAAGCCATTTGACACATCTCCTTAGAGATAATACAGTTCACCAATCTTAATCTTGTGTAGAAAGCATGTGAAGCATGCATTATTCTCTTGGAATATGGTAATCTAGTAGCTTAATGTTTCCAAAGGTGCACATGAGGAGGAAAAATCTTGGTTTCTAGCTTGGTTGAATATACCATATATCCGAAGGAAACCAAATTCAATTTGGTTGTTGTACTAAACTCAAGAATATTTATTAAGAACGCTGTTTATAATTAGAGCTGAATATAATGCATCAACTGTTAATTACCTTGAAATGTTTGCAGCTTGCAGGGGTGTTTACAAGAACTAATAATCTGTTGGCATATACCCAATTTTCCTTGAATTAATGAAAGTTAAGAATCATGTTCTTCCAAAAGGAAATTCAGTTCATTAAGTACTTCCACGGCATTGTCAGTTGTTAAAATACTTTAAATAAGAGTTGGCTTGGCTGATCAAGATCCAGGAATGTCACAAGTAGCGTTTCTTTTACTAGTAAATCATCATTAGAGGGTCACTAATGTTGTACTTAAACCATAGTAGCATGTCCCAATTATTGGAGTTTTCTATTGTTTGAATTTAAATATATACAATTTGAAAAGTTTTGTGCAAACTCTAAAAGTTTTCTATTAAGTAATATGCATGGCTATTTGTCTTAATAATAATAATATAATTGATATAATCATTGTGCAACAGGAGAAATTTATAAAAAAGTTGGCAGAAGTTCAGGCTCAACATGCCGAGGCTCAAGCACAGGGAATGGAGCTACAACCAATTGATGAAGACTTGATTTGGGAGGAAGTGTGTGGTGGGCAAAAGAAGAATCGAGTTTACGGAAAATGGTCATTCTTTTCTAGCTCTATCAAGTCTGGAACCACTTCTGCCAATTCTGTATCTGGAAGAGCACCAAGAAATCAAAATTCTGTTCCTGATTTGCGAGAACAGATTCATAATCTCAATGAAGAGCTTTTTCAGCGTGTTACTCAACAAATAGATGAGCGTATTAGTAAGTTGTTAGATACACGCTTGGCTCCTTTGGAAAAGACTCAAAAGATATTAGAAAAGTTGGAACGGGCAATTGGAAAGGCCAAAAAGGAAAAGCTGAAACAGAAGAGATGGAATGAGGCTTATGTTAGCTATTATGAGAAGGTTAGAGCGTCAAGTAGTTCTAGTGCAGTTCCACTACCACCGCCACCGCCGCCACCCTCAATGAGGCTTATGTTAGCTATGATGAGGATGAAGATGACACTGAAGACTATAGCTGATAGTTTTAGTATGGTTGAACAATATACTAGGAATTATAGTTGATGATCAATACATTTTGTTTATGTTTTGAATTATATTGACTTTGCTTGTTTATAATACTTTTCTTTTAGTTTGATAATACGATGAATTTGTTTATGTTTTGAAATATTATAAATATTCAAATATAAATTAGATAAAAATTTGTATTAAATTTATATTTATTTTGTATGAAAATAATTTTATTTTGTAATTAGAAAAAGTAAAAAAAATTCTATTTTACCTTACAGACGGATTTTCTGTCTGTAATCATGATTTTCCAAAGTTTAAATTACAGACGAAAAATCCGTTTGTAATTACAGAGAGAAAATCCGTCTGAAAATCCGTCTGTAATTACAGACGAAAAATCCGTCTGAAAATCTGTCTGTAATTACAGACGGAAAATCCGTCTGTAATTACAGACGGAAAATCCGTCTGTAAGTTTGTCGCCTTCAGGAAATGGAGGGAGGGTTTACAGAGGGAAAATCCGTCGGTAATTTTTCGACGGAAAAAAAATCCGTCGATAAATAATTTCCGACGGGGCTTTTACAGTGGGACAAAATCCGTCGGTAATTTCGTCGGTAACCAAAAATCCGTCTGTAATAAAGACTAAATCTGTCTGTAAATCTGTCTGTATTTATCCATTTTCTAGTTTTGGTTCCTTATCATCAATATTTTATGTAGCTCAGTAATCACAAATAATTGAGATTCAAGTAATTTCATTCTTGTCAAGTCTTTATAGCAACCTGTCTTTTCTCACAATAAAAAATCTTTACAAAGACATAATTCCAATAGTTTCTGATAATATCCCTTGAAGGCATATCTCAAGATTCACAATGAACCACTAATATTCCAAATCAAATATTAAAATTTTCATAATTCTTTCTAGTACCATCATCAGTCATAAAAACAAAGAAATAGTTTTCTATCACATCATGCAAAGGAAAATTTCTCCTTAAGGACATGAGTTCTTTGGTAACAACATTCAGTTAAGCACTCCCTTTTTTCTTTCCTTTCTTTCTAAGTAAAGATCCATAATTACTAAAATAATGATCACAAATATCACAAACAATCAATAAATAACAATAGTTGACTACTTATCCATATAGGAAATATTAGAAATATTTCCCAGGAGTCTATTGAGTCATGGGTTTTCATAACTATGCACAATTCTATGTTTAACTATTGGAAAAGATTAGTAAGGTCAAATAATTAAGTTTATGTGAGGCTAAGTAAAATAGTCAAATCGCAAATGAATATAGTAAAGCACGCATATCACTATATTAGGCATCTTATTCTTCAGTTCTTTCCAAAAATTTATTATTTCCTTTTGACAAGATATCAAACAGGATAAAATTATCAAATCAGGGGAAAAAACCATATATTAGGAAGTCAAACTTATTCTAAGTTAAAAAAGTATAAATGTAACTCATTTATGAAAATTTCGATCCTATACTTTACTCTCTAACCAAGTATATGCAAGCATATTTTATGCAATATATTGGATTCTATTTGCGCTTAATCTTTACCACAAGATGGCTTATGATTAATAAAACCCAACACAAAGTTATATACAAAATTATAAGAAATTTTTACATGAGAGAATATGATATAGTCCAACATAGAGAAACAAATACACATTACATGACCAAAAATATAATGCTAAAAATGGAGGTTTCTACAATAATTATAATTTTCATGAAAAAAATGCATGAAAGGTTGAATACCTGATAGCCTCTAAGAGCTGCTTAGCTATTATAGCTGATTATTTTTTGATAATCCTTGTTCAACAACTTTTTTGCAAAATCTGTTGCAACAACAGTTAAAGAAAGCCAAGGAGCTTTATCAAAACCTGAATCTTCCTTCAGGACATCTCGATTGTTTTACTCATTCAACCTCTAATCTGCAAAAACTTCCAACATTTAGCACCGATAGTTTTATCTTTTGTCAATAAATCCGAATACATAGATGGTAGCCAACATCACTGCTTCGCATCATCATGTTACTGACTTAAAAAATATCCAAACCCCATTTCAGCTGTATACTCAAATAGAGACAACACTTGATCTACTCCAAAGGCAGCACCAACCACATATCTATCATTTTCTAATATATGGTAATTTCAGGTAATTTGAGCTTCACAGGCTAGGGCACATAAGTTGGAAATTTAGGGTTTTGAAAATAAACCAAAACTATACAAACTTGGAGTTATTTTTTGAAAGATATGAGCATATTGCAGACAGAGCAAATTGGACATATCTGAAGTTCTCAAATTAGATATCCAAAATACTAAACAGTGAAAGAGAATAACTTCAGTAACCTCTAAAGGCAGGCGAAGAGAGGTGGAGCAGAACGAAGCATAAAAGAGGAGGTCATAGCAGCAACAAAGCATAGGAACGAGTACAGCGTTCTTCCTCGTCGACGAGCAAAAGAACAAGCATAAGCAGAGACCACCACGGAACACCATGTTGGAATTTTCTCAGTCTAAAGAATATCTATGTTAAATCATTAACTGGATGCGGAAGCGTACCTAAATTTATAAATATGAATCATACCATCGGAAAAGTTTGGATCTTGTGGTTATTTGGATCTTTTTCAACCAAAGTCTTCTGTTAGGGGGATGAATTGCAACTCTTTTGATGGAGAAAGAGCAACAAAGACGACTTTGGTATCACTTGTTGGGGACCGAAACCTGAAGGCCTAATTATATTTGAACATGACACCCATTAAATTCTAAAACCCAAATAAAATAATATCTAAAGTCTAAAAGATAATATATCTAAAATCTAAAATATAATTATCTAAAAAACAAAAGATAATATCTAGTTTTATTCTCATTTAATTACAAATCAAAAATAATAATGACTTATTCAATTTAGTATTTATAACCATAAATGAGGAGGAAGTTTCATGGTGCTTACGGTTAAAAATCAACATGGTTTGTTGAACATATGTGTCTAAGAAAGAAGTGTGACACGTGGGATTTGATTTCTTTGTATGTGTGTAAGCTACAAACGCTGTTTTGGTACCGTTCTTTTTATTGTAAAACTAATTATTTATTAATATTTTGATTAATTTTTGGATAACAATATATTTTTGGAATTGGGCTGGACCAAAATGTTTTTGAACTTCTAACTTGGACTGGATAACAATTGTTAATGCAGCAATTAATTGGCCAGTGGCAGACCCTTAAATGAAGCTTAGATTCACGATAAATTAGTCTTTAACCTATCGGATTAGGAGATACTATGAAAAAAAAAAACAATAGTTAATGGTTTTTTAGACTCTTTTTGAAATTTGGTTGAAAACGTTTTCCTACTCCAATGGGTAGAAACAAATTAATCAACCATGATATAGACATGTCTTACACAAATATAAATATATAATACATATACTTTCTAAATTTCGTAATTTGAATGAATAATTTACTAAAGATTAAACAATACATTATTTTTCATATTTTTATTATAACAACAATTAGGTAATTAAGAACACTTAAAAAATAAAAAAGTATAATTATAATTTGTAAAATTATATATTTTATTTATGAAAATATATTATTTAAGAGATATTTATTAATTTATGTAATATTACTCGTCTCATTTACAATAAAAATAATATAGGTATACACATATCTTTTTTATAAGTTAGATTGATAATTATAATTTGTAAATAAATAAATTATATATTTTATTTATGAAAATATATTATTTAAGAGATATTTATTAATTTATGTAATATTACTTGTCTCATTTACAATAAAAACAATATAGGTATACACATATTTTTTTTATAAGTTAGATTGTTTGTATGTATATCAAGTGCAAACCTGATACGTATTAAATTAGTTTGAAAAAGTATATTAATGTTTGCGATAATAATAATAATTTTTTTATTGTAAAATTATTAAAACTTAAAATTTGAATGAACTATAATAAAGAATATTAAATATTATTATTATTATTATTATTATTATTATTATTATTATTATTATTATTGTTGTTGTTGTTGTTGTTGTTCGATTGTTCGGGTACCGGACGGTTCGGGTGGAATAGGTGGAATTGGAAACGCTTCGGTCACGGTCACGGTCGTGCTTGGATCTGGTTTACCGGGTAGTCGAGCTCTCATTGTGGAAGGAGGGGGTGTCACCTGCAAAGTGCAGGTCCTTCCCCATTTATACTGTGTCAGAGGTGGGTCCTGAGGGGATGGACCCACTTTCCTCGAAGCTTCCTTACAGCTGTGTTGGGGGGCTGGTGCGGACGCGTGTCCAGACATCATGGCGGGTGCGGAGTACCCGACCGCTCGGGTCGGAGTCTCAAGGGGTCGGGTTGACCCGTATATATTTTTGGGCCAGGCCGTAACAGTCCCAACGCGCCCGCAATCAGCCGCATGGGCTGTTGGCGGCGGGTTCCCTTTATTCCTGGTCGCTAGGTCGGCCGTTCGTGTGGGGACGCGCCATTCGCGTGCGTGCCCGTTCGTTATTCGGGGCGCTCATTCGTCGCCTCATTTCTCGCGCGGGGCATTGAATGCTCATAATGGATTGAAAACCCCATAGGCAAAGACTATTTTGCCCCCAGACCTTTCGCGCTTTCTCTAAGGCAGTTTTAAACAGTTTCGCATATTCTTCTTCCATTCTTGTTTCTCCTATCCATTTTCGCTCCTCTTTTTTCTTGCATTCCCCATCGTCCAAGGGCTCTTTTAAGCATTCTCGCATGTTTCGCTTCTTGCCAAACTTCTCCACTAATCCAGGTAATTTCCGTCTTCCTTCTGCCTCAATGGTTTTCTGCATGCTTGTTATAGGTGTCTGTTGCTTTTTATTTCTGTGGGTAGTAGCTTTTTTTTTGTTTTGAGTATGGTGTGCCAAGGGGGTTACCATTCTGGACTTGGTTTTAATTTGTCTCCCCCTAGCTATGCTTAGTTTGGGTTGTAGGATAGGTGGTATGTGGGTTTTTCCGGGCTCCCGACCTCATGGACTAATCGAGCGGTACCCCTACTGTAGGTATGCCTCGTGTTGTCGGCCGGGCTTCCACTTTCGCTCTGGGTTACAACCCGTATGCCTGGGTTGTTTCCGACCTCAGGGACTCCCCCAACCAGATGGGCGAGGAGGAACTCACGGAATTGCATCAGGCGGAGTACCTGTGTGGGGGTACCGACGATGAGGCTAATTACGACGTGTATGTTCCTGTTCCTCACGAGCGGTTGTATGAGATAAACTTCAACGCCCCCCGGGTTGCCGACTAGATCTGGTTTTACAAGGCCATGTTCACTCAAGTAGGGGTTCGCATCCCTTTCTCTCCCTTCCAGATGGGCCTTCTTAACCGGATCTCGGTAGCACCATCACAGCTGCATCTGAACAGTTGGGCTTCAATCCGCTGCTTCGAGATGGTGTGCGAGGACTTGGAGCTGCCGATCTCTGTCGACGTCTTCCTATACTTCTTTAATCTTACGAACCCTTCGAAGGAAGGGAAACATAAAAAGGGGTTCATGTCCTTCCGGTTTGCCTAGGGCCGGAGGATTTTCGGCTTGTTTGAGGACTCTTATCATGGGTTCAAGGACAAGTATTTTAAAGTTCGGCCGGTTAAGGGTCGTCACCCTTTTTGGTTGTCGTTGGAAAGGGAGCGCCTCATCCCGACGTACTGGAGTTTCGGGGCGGGGTCCAATCCCTTCATCAAGGTTACCTACAAAGGGATGTCGGCTGTGGACCGCAAGGTAGCCGACATACTGTGGGCCATTTTTGGGAGGAATAATGTGAATCCCCACCTCCTTATGGGTAACCGCGAGGCCGCCCGAGATTATATTTGTGAGTTGTCTTTGTCGTGTCGTCGTTTCCATGATTGTTTATTCTTGCCATTGTACTAATTGCTAACTTGTTCGTTCCTTGTTTGTAGTGGGACTTTCTGCCGAAGTGACCGGCATGGAGAACTTGTTCCAAACTTTTCTTCAGGAGGATGACGCCGAAGAGGCCGGGGGACAATCGGCGGCGGTCCCTGAGGGTGAGGCGGCCCAGACGGCACCCACACCTCCCGACGTCCCCGTGATCACAAGTGTTGCCACTCCGACGTCCGCGCCCCAAATTCCTCAGGAAGTGGCCATTCCAGGGCACTCGTCTTCTTCACGTTGGGAGGAGGAGGAAGAGCTGTCTGTCATTCCCACCCCCAAGAGACAGAGGTCGTAGTCTAGTCCCGAGGGGGTCCTTACTGTCATGGAAAGAAACTTTGATGCCGGGGCGTTCATAGATGCTCAGTTGCTCCCTGGCACGGAGGAATATTTCCATGGTACCGATGACGATTGGATTTTTGACGGTTTAGAATTTCGCAAATAAAATCTCGTTGTAAAGTATAGTTTCTAAACCAAACAATAATCCTTTCATACAAAAAGTTGTTTGTCACTAGTACAAACCCCTAAAATTTATAAACCGAAGTATTCAAACCTCGGGTCGTTCTCCCTAGGAATTACAATAAAGTGTCTTGTTATTGGTTGTGAGTTATTTTGGGGTTTTGATATGAAGCATGAAAAGTAAATGGCAATGAAAGTAAACTAACTATAAAAGGCTCTTGGCGAGGTATGAAAATTAGAAGTCCTATCCTAGTTATCCTTCTCAATTGTGATGATAATTGTTCATTACTCCCACTTAGTTAACCTCTAACCATGGAGGAAGGTCAAGTGGGTGAATCAATTTGATTTCTCAAGTCCTAATCAACTCCCTAAGGAATGACTAGCTTTAGAGGCATTCAAATTAATTAGCAACTTCTAATTATCGATCAACAAAGGAATTAGATAACTCAAAAGTCACTAATTACTCTACCTAGGCCAAGAGGAGCAAAATCTAACTAATAGCTATAAGAGACATTTTAACAAACACATAGAGTGCAATAAAAGTAAACAACATAATTTGCAAGAATTTAAGAGAGATCTAACTATAAAGGCAAGAGATCAACAATAGAAAAGCAAGAAGAACAATTATTATGAATTACCTCTTATTGAATTGAAAGAAAATAGGAGAAAGAAAAGTAGATCTACAACAAAACACAAGAACAACATAAAGGGAATTACAATAAAAGAATCTAACAACAAAGGATTGAAATGTAGAAGTAGAAGAAAGCAAAGATTAAAATCTAGATCTAAGAACTAAACCTAATCCTAATTCTAGAGGGAAGTGAGAGCTTCTCTCTCTAAAACTCTAAACTATCTTCTAACTCCCAAAACTAAACTATCTAATTCATCTCCCTTCAAAAGTGATGCCTTCCCCTTAATCCTTCATCCTTTTATTCCTTTCCCTTAGCAATTTGGCGCCAAAAATGGGTTCAGAAACCCTCTCAAACCGCCAGGCACGTGTTGTATTAGTGAGGTCATGTGCCATCATCGGCGCGTGCGCGTACGGTACGCGTGCGCGCCCTTGCCTGTTTCGCAATGTGCGCGCGAGCGCCTTGTGCGCGTGCGCGTGCATGGCTGACTTTGCTTCTTTGACTTTTTATGCTTCTCTCCACTTGTATGCTTCCTTCCTTACTTCCTTTGATCCATGCCTAGCCTATTTCA
Source organism: Arachis hypogaea (assembly GCF_003086295.3). Lineage (NCBI taxonomy): Eukaryota > Viridiplantae > Streptophyta > Magnoliopsida > Fabales > Fabaceae > Arachis > Arachis hypogaea. The sequence continues at coordinate 17,907,604 of NC_092038.1, read as the reverse complement.
TCCTGAGATTACTAACAAACACATCAAGGCATCTTATGGAATCAAAGAGGAAATAGAATTCATCAAAATAAGGCTTAAAAAGCATGTTTTTACACCTAAGCACAAATAAGGGAGAGATAACAAAACCATGCTAATTCCTAGGCTGAATGTGACAAAAGGTTATTAAAATACTCTAAATTCAATACAAAATAAACCGTCAAATTGGGGTTTGTCAACCTCCCCACACTTAAGCCTTAGCATGTCCTCATGCTAAAATAAGAAGGAACTAAGGGTTATGACATTTATTTGGATGCAACTAAACTATGTGAATCCTATCTAAAGGCAACTATCTAAAGCAATTGGAAATGCTTAGTTCAAACAAATCAATTCCCAAGAGAGCACGTTTAAGCACAAGAGCTAGGCAATAGGAATTAAGTCCAAGCCACAATTGTATTGAATTATTAAAAAGAGTAGATGATATGGGCGAACACATGTGATTGAACTTTTGAACCCTCACCGGATGTGTATCCGCTTTATTCACTCAAGTGTTTAAGGGTTAATTCGCTCAATTCTCTTCTAATCATGTTTTCCAAAATTTGATTTTCTTCTAACAATCAACACTTATCCAATGCAAGCATACATTCATCATGAGGTCTTTCATTTAGGTTGTAATGGGGTTAGGGTCAAGGTAGGATCATTTATGGTTAAGTGGACTAGGATTTGAATCTTTGATTCGCATAGACTTTCCCACTAGCCTACATAATGACCTATACAATTAAGTGCTAATCTAACTACCCATTCTTCACTTTTTTCTTACATACTCATGCATTTTTATTTGGTTCATAACACTTATGCATTGATTCCTTTTTATTGACTTCACTTTGGGGCATTTTGTCCCTTCTTTATTGTATTATTTTTTTTCTTTTCCATCATCATTTTTTTTCATTTTTTTCTTTTCTTTTCATCATTTTTTTTCTTTTCTTTATATATTTTTTTTCTTTTTCTTCTTTCAAACTAAATACAAGAACATCAATGCATAAGGTCTCTACATTTAATTAATACATGAATATGTGCCCAATTCCTAAACATAAAAGTGTGCTACCCCTTTTATCCTACCCAATGTTCCCAAGCCTCACCAACTTGAATAATAAACACTCTCACTAGCCGAGACTAATCAAAGATCCAAACAAGGACTTTTCATTGGTTTTCCGCCTTGGGCTTGCAATGTGCTAAAATAAGAACAAGTTGGTTAAGCATAGGCTCAAAATTGGCTAACAATGGAGAATAAAAGGTTGGCTATTTGGATAAGTGAGCTAATGAAATGATGGCCTCAATCATATAAATGCATAAATACAAGAAATAAATGGATATATAGAATCAAGAAAATCAAGGATCATAATCATAGAAAGAGAGCAATTTCACACAAGAAATGGAAAATAAGTGGTTATAAAATGCAACCACATCAATAGGCTCAAGTCTCACAAGCTTGTGTTCTTAGTTCAATACATGCTTCACAAAGTATGAAATTCAAGCAAGTTTCACCAAAAAATTTTTCCTTTCAATCAATTGGGTCAATGCTCTATATTCAAACCCCTTGGAAAATTTCAATGTTTGACTAAGCATTGTTGTGATTGAAAAATTCAAAGATTTTCTTAGCTCACCCTTCCCTTTTTCACTCAAAATCAATTTCTTATGCAAAAAGGGTGACTAAGTATTTGCAATTCAAAGTGTGATTTCTAATCACAACCACAACTAGAAATAAAGATAAACAAAAAAATGTATAAAGAAAAATCCAACTAAAAGTACGGAATCTATCATCAAAAACATCTAAAAATATCCAAACATCAAAATATCTAAAATCCGAAATAAGCAATAAAAGTATCCAAAGCAACTAGAAATGCATCAAAATATATACAAAAATGTGCAAAATAAGATAACTAGGCCGAAAAGTTCACCGGTTCCCAAATAATGCTACCGGTGCCCTCCCCACACTTAAAACCAAGCATCGTCCTCGATGCTAAACCGGAGGATCAGTGGGAGGTACAACGATAGGCTCTGGCTCTGGCTGTGGGACCAGCTCCTCATGAGGCTGTGATGGCTCTGTAGTGTCATGGGCATCCTGCTGAACTGGCGCCTCCGCATCCTCCTCCTGATGATCCAGCTCATCGGAGGCTGGAGAATCGGGGAGTGGAGGTAGCTCAGCGCCCAAAGAGATAAGAGCCTGGTCCATCCGATCCAAACGGCATCTGACATGGCGTCGCTCTCGCTCTAAGAACCGGAAAAGACGCTGGACCAGGAGATAAGTAGGCTCAGGTGCTGCTAGAGGATCTGTAGATGAGGAGGGAGCAGCTGTGGAGGATGATGGGGCAGCTGTAGGGGCTGATGGTGAAGGTGTCCCTACGACAGCTCTAGCCCGAGAGCGGCGTCTAGCAGGTGGTCTCTCGTGCACCCAACCACCCCAGGGGATAGTAACCTCCCTGTCATCGGCATCAGGGGGTGGTGGTCGCACATCATCGTCCAGCCATGGGACCTCAGCTAGGGCCGCCATACTCGTGACCAAGGTAGGAAATGGAAGTAGGCCACGAATATGCGCCCGCCACATGCACTGTCTAATAAGTCTAGGGAAAGAGACATCTTTCCCCTCGATGACGCAACCAATCAGCAGGAGCATCTCCATGGGGATCTCAGAAAAGTGGGTGGTAGGCAGGACGTAGTGGGCGAAGATCATCTGCCAAGTCCTAGCCTCCCTAGTCAAATGAGTAAACAACATCCCCTTAGGCTTGGTGTTGCCCGCATCCATAACCCATGTAGCGTCCGGTATCCCAATCACGCGCCGAAGCGCCTCATAATCAAAAGTCATGGTATGGATGGCTATCTCAGCCTGCTGATGGGCACACATGTCATCCGGAATATGCCGACACTGTAATGCCTCCCCAATGGTGGTCTCAGTGATCATGATCTCCCTACCCCGCACCTGAACCGAATCCAATGTCGGACGGAAGAAGTTGCAGTAGAATTCCTTCACCCACGATATATTGATATCACCCAACTCTCGGTCAACAAAGTCAATACCTAACTCGAGGATCCGACCGGTAATGGACCGTCTCACATCATTAGGTAGGAGCAACTTCTTCTCAGTATTCAGCTTAATTGTCCGATATCTAGAAAACCGAAGCTCATAGTAGAGATTGGGGAATTTGTCTGGATTGGTAGAAGGCAACTGCTGATTTTCTTTTTCCTCATCACTCAATGGATTCTTGGCATAATGTTTGTAGATGGAAGGAATGGAGGGGGTAGAGTGTTTTCTCTTCTTAGAAGCAGTGGCTATGGCTTTGCCTTTATCTGACATCCTGAAAAATGTGATAGAATATATAAAGCACTTAGCATGTAACAAAGAAGGCATGTTCAGGATATCCTTGGCTAAAAGCAATCATGATGTTGCAAGTAACATGCAAAAGTGAACAAGGAACATAAGTGAACAAATGAACCACGAATGCAATCCTTATTAAGGGCAACAATTCTTATTCAAAAGGCAATAACATCATCATATTGTAAAAGAATTTTTTTTTAACAAATGGTGAAAGAATTTTTTTTAACAAATGGGAGGTAAATGGTTAAAGAAATTAGTAAGTTAGAAAAGTAGGTTAGTGATATGATGATAATTATGCGCAAATAATAGAGAAGTTGTGGTTCATGCTCACAGTAAATGATGCAAATCCGGGAAGTCAAAAGAAGACAGAAATTTGCCCAAACTTGAAATAAAGACCAAAGTTGACTAATATTCTTGGAAATTGGGCAGCATTCCGTCTTAAAATCGGACGTTCCCGGATAGCAAAACAGCACAAATAGCATGCTTACAACATCAAATGAGCACAGCAGTGGTTGTATGACATTCAGTCAACAAGAAGGGCATAAAAACAGTCCAAAATCAGCATACAACATTCAGATAAACAGACAGCAAGTAAGCACATACGGAGCACTTATCAGGCCTAGAATCCTCTATCCAGCCCTAGCTACCTAACCGCAAGTATATCTATCTAACCTAACATACAAAATTTGAATTCAAACTAACTAACATGCAATAGACTAACTAACAGAAATTGATGATCAAAAGAAAAAAACAGAAAAATAGAAGTTGAGTAGGAACCTGGGGGCAGAAGGGAACTAGGAATGGAAAGGAAATTGGGGAGTAGGGCCACAGAATCGGAAATCGCGCCGCCGTCAACGGTGGCGGTTATGGCAGAAGAGCGGCGGCGAGAGTTGCTGCGGCGGCCGAGATGAAATGGATGGGTGAGAGGGAGAGAGAGGTTGATGGTGAACAATGGCGGCCGCGGTGGTGATGAGGGAGGGAGAGTCGCCGGCAGTGATGATGGTGGCAGCGGAGAAGGTGGCGCGGTGGAGGTTTGGCCGGGAGGAGGAAGAGAGAGTGAGTGGCTGAGAGAGAGAAGGAAGTGAATGAGTGGTGTTGGTTGAGAGAGTGTGTGAGTTGGCCGGATGTGGTGGTTGACGGCGTAGCAGAGGTGGTTATGGGGGAAGAGAAGAGGGAGAAGAAAATGGAGGTTGGGGAAGGAGAGTGCGCGACTGCGCAGTGTGTGTCGTGCATTAGGGTTATCCCTATTTTTAAATCGACGCGCACGCGCACTTCACGCGTCCGCGTCCATTGAGAAAACTTGGGACCTACGCGTGTGCGTACAGCGCGCTTAAGTGTGTGTTGAGCAAAATGGGAAGGGACGCGTGCGCGTACAGTGTGCGCACGCGTGCACGGAGTTGGGCTAGGGGCTTAGAGTTGGCCCAACTCAGGCCTAACTCTCTGGAGAATGGCCTGGGAGTCGCGCCACCAGATCTGCGCGCACGCGGCATGTACGCGTCCGTGTGTATTGAAAAGAATGGAGATCCACGCGTGAGCGTATGATGCGCTCTAGCATGGGATGGCAGAATAGGCAAGGGCGCGTGCGCGTACGGTGCGTGCACGCGTACATGAGATTGAGCCTGAGGCTTAGAATGGGCTTGAGGCACGCCCAACTCTCGGGTCCTTGGCCTAGTTTGGTGGCAGCACGCAAGGACGCGCGCGCGGTAAGTGCGCGTCCGCGTACATAGACGAGTTGTGATACATTGCGCACTAGCGTGATGCGTGCGCTCGCGCAGATCGAGTTGGGCCTGGGGCTTAAGGCTAGCCCATAAATGGCTCAACTCTCTGGGGTTTGGCTCAATTATTGCAGCAGCAAATCGGCGCGGACGCGGCAAGTGCGCGTCCACGCGAACTTCCATGTTCTTAAAAACGGCGCGCACGCACGTTGTGCGCGTCCGCGTGGATCGTGTTGGGCTCAAGGCATAATGTTTGCCCAAGGGAGGCCCAACTCTCGGGAGTGTGGCTCATGGTGCATCCACACAGGGACGCGTGCGCGTACATGGTGCGCGCGCGTCCACCCTTTTTTTTTTCAAAAAACAAATTGCTGGGTGCTCCCCTTAGTGTTCACAGCTCTTATTCACTCAACCATCATACAATTCACAAAAATACAATTTTTTTGATATTATTCATCTACTACTAAACACAACATGCATGTGACTAAGCTAACAATTAAGTTGTACAAACAAATTTGTATGAAACATCTACCTACAATGGTAACTCAAATCACTTATTAAGTAAATTTAAAAGAGTGGAAAGAGTTTACCATGGTGGGGTGTCTCCCACCTAGCACTTTTAGTTTAAGTCCTTAAGTTGGACATTTTGAGATGCTTGTTGTCATGGTGGCTTATGTTTGTACTCCTCCTTGAATCTCCAAGGATCCATGCTCCTCAATTGGTTGACAGAATTTCCAACCATTTTTATTAAGCCTGGGCAGAGTTCTACCCAAAATACGAGTCCCCATATTTGGTCTTCACATAGCGAACCGGGATCCCATATCTTATTTTCGCATCCATCCGTTAGTTGAGTTTCATGATTTCGTCGGATGGGTTGACATAAATGTGGGGGACACACAGAATTCTCTTTACTCCACCAATGCTTCCTTCTAGATCCATACAAAGTGATCCTTGTCCCAACATCATCTCTATACCTTGAGGCCTTGACCTTGATAAGCTTAACACCAACTTTCCAACCACTACACAACTCATTTCCACTTTTAATTCCACAAAGAGTTCTAAGTTGACCATCATTTTCAATTAAACCATATTCAAGTGAGAAATTAAAGCTTAGGGATAGAAATTTTACCCACTTAAATGTTGCGTTGGATGGTAATTTGGGGAGAGAGGCTTCCCCACACTTAGACAATGCAAGGTCCACTTCCTTGTGCTCTTCTTTGATTGTTTCCACCTCTTCATAATTTTCTTCAATTTCAACCTCATCCTCTTTGTTACGTGGCTTGGTGTTATCTTCAAGAACTTCATCTTGTCTAATGAGAGGCGATTCAATTTTGGATAGAAATGCATTGATGAATGAGTTCATCTCTTGATCAACCTCTTCATATTCTTCAATTTCAATATACACCATGCCATTCTCATCTTCCTTGGGAGGTTGTGCACACTCTTCTATAATTTGAGCTTCATGTCCAATGGGTGAGGATTCCATCGTAGAGAGAAATTCATCCATGATTGAATCCATCTCTTGATAAGCCTCTTCCATGTCTCCAACGATGATATGCCTTGGAGGTTGCGCACCCTCCTCAACATCGATATCAAGCTTCTTGGAAGAGTGCTTCATGGTGCTACATTCCCGTGGACTTTCAACATCTCCTAAATCTTCAACCACTTCTTCCCTTCCTTCAATGATCATAGGCTTCTCCAATTGGTCCAACACAAAATTCGACTCCTCCTTTTCCACCGAACTTTCCAATTTCTCCTTCATGCTTTGTTCTTCTCTTGACGTTTCACATGGGGTCACGGAAGTACCTTGAGCATTCAAACATCGGTAGGCTAAGGTGGACACTACCTTGGTCAAGTTGGTCACAAACCCAAGTGTATCCCGCTTCATGGCCTCTTGTCCTTGAAGTAACAAAGTGAGAGAATCGTCTATTGGGGCTTGTGGTGGGTAGAAAGGTTCATCATTTTGGAGAGAGGGTTCATAATAGGAAGGTGGTTCTTCTTGGTAAGGTTGTGGAGATTGTGTGTATTGAGGTGGTTCTTGGTAGTGATCTTGATAGGGTTGTGGTGGTTCTAAGGGTTCTTGCTCATAATGGTCATAAAAACATGGTATGGATGGTTGGTTGTATGATGGGTATGGGTCATAGGAAGGTGCTTGGTGTGGAAGGGCTTGTGAGTGTGGTTGAAGGTTATGTTGAGGATAGGATTCATAGGCATATGGTGGTGGTGCTTGGAAATCACAAGGTGATTCACCATAGCCATTGGATTGGTATGCATCATAGAATGGCTCTTCTTCGTAGTGCCTTGGTGGAGGTTGTTGCCATGAGGATTGATCATAAGCATATGGCTCCTCCCACCTTTGATTGTCCCATCCTTGATACATCTCTTCATTGAAGTTCTCATCACTTACAACATAGTTACAATCACACTCATAGCCAAAGTGAGAATTCATGGTGGAAAAGCAAAAATAAAACTAACAAAATCTAGAAAACAAGCAAAAGACAAACTATTTACACTATTCACATATGTACAAAAACCAATAACATAACACCATTGCACTCCCCCCCGGCAACGGCGCCATTTTGACGATTGGATTTTTGACGGTTTAGAATTTCGCAAATAAAATCTCGTTGTAAAGTATAATTTCTAAACCAAACAATAATCCTTTCATACAAAAAGTTGTTTGTCACTAGTACAAACCCCTAAAATTTATAAACCGAAGTATTCAAACCTCGAGTCGTTCTCCCTAGGAATTACAATAAAGTGTCTTGTTATTGGTTGTGAGTTATTTTGGGGTTTTGATATGAAGCATGAAAAGTAAATGGCAATGAAAGTAAACTAACTATAAAAGGCTCTTGGCGAGGTATGAAAATTAGAAGTCCTATCCTAGTTATCCTTCTCAATTGTGATGATAATTGTTCATTACTCCCACTTAGTTAACCTCTAACCATGGAGGAAGGTCAAGTGGGTGAATCAATTTGATTTCTCAAGTCCTAATCAACTCCCTAAGGAATGACTAGATTTAGAGGCATTCAAATTAATTAGCAACTTCTAATTATCGATCAACAAAGGAATTAGATAACTCAAAAGTCACTAATTACTCTACTTAGGCCAAGAGGAGCAAAATCTAACTAATAGCTATAAGAGACATTTTAACAAACACATAGAGTGCAATAAAAGTAAACAACATAATTTGCAAGAATTTAAGAGAGATCTAACTATAAAGGCAAGAGATCAACAATAGAAAAGCAAGAAGAACAATTATTATGAATTACCTCTTATTGAATTGAAAGAAAATAGGAGAAAGAAAAGTAGATCTACAACAAAACACAAGAACAACATAAAGGGAATTACAATAAAAGAATCTAACAACAAAGGATTGAAATGTAGAAGTAGAAGAAAGCAAAGATTAAAATCTAGATCTAAGAACTAAACCTAATCCTAATTCTAGAGGGAAGTGAGAGCTTCTCTCTCTAAAACTCTAAACTATCTTCTAACTCCCAAAACTAAACTATCTAATTCATCTCCCTTCAAAAGTGATGCCTTCCCCTTAATCCTTCATCCTTTTATTCCTTTCCCTTAGCAATTTGGCGCCAAAAATGGGTTCAGAAACCCTCTCAAACCGCCAGGCACGTGTTGCATTAGTGAGGTCATGTGCCATCATCGGCGCGTGCGCGTACGGTACGCGTGCGCGCCCTTGCCTGTTTCGCAATGTGCGCGCGAACGCCTTGTGCGCATGCGCGTGCATGGCTGACTTTGCTTCTTTGACTTTTTATGCTTCTCTCCACTTGTATGCTTCCTTCCTTGCTTCCTTTGATCCATGCCTAGCCTATTTCATCATGAGATTACTAACAAACACATCAAGGCATCTTATGGAATCAAAGAGGAAATAGAATTCATCAAAATAAGGCTTAAAAAGCATGTTTTTACACCTAAGCACAAATAAGGGAGAGATAACAAAACCATGCTAATTCCTAGGCTGAATGTGACAAAAGGTTATTAAAATACTCTAAATTCAATACAAAACAAACCGTCAAATTGGGGTTTGTCAACCGACCTCTCTGGGCAAGCACGATGGGTGTACCGCACCCTCCTTCGCGGCGCAGCCATAGCCCGGAAGGCTGAGTTTGAGCTTTTGGATATGGCCTCGCTTCGTCGGAAGCTTGAGTCCTCGGTTGCCGCGAACAACAAGTTTAAAGCTCAAGTTGAAACACTCCAAGGGCAGCTAGTCGAGGCGGGGAATAAGCTCGAGGCCACCGAGAAAAAGACTGCGTCGGCCGAGGAGAAGTTAAAAACTGCCGACGCGTCTGTGTCTCGTCTGACGGAGCAAGAGATGACCCTGAAGAGCCAGTTGAGCGCCGCACAAAGTCGGATGGCCGCTTTGGAGAAAGAACGGGACGACGCGGTTGTCGTTGCTAAGACTGCTCGGGACGAGGCCGGCGTGTTCAAAAAAAGACATAAGGAGGTTAAGAAGCAGGGAAAGAATGCGATTTTCATGACTGAGGAGGCCCTCAAAGCTCAAGTGAAGATTATTGCTCCTGATTTCGATGTGTCGGCAATTGGCGTCTTCAAAACCATCAAGGATGGGAAGGTTGTCGACATGCCGAAGAAATGATATTTGTAATTTTGAACTTTTTGTAGAACCGTTGTTCGGATCGAAACTTTTTGTGCCCGTTAGTGGGTTTGCCGGTTTGTTCGCGCGTACTTTTGATTTGCTTGTTTTATTTTAATGTCCGTTGGTTTACTCGCCTTTACCGTTAAGTCGGCATTTATTTGTGGTCGCATTTTTTCCTGTTATGGCCGTTTATTATGTCCTTGGCCCAGGGGGCTCCCGGGGTGATCAGCCCCGAGGCTGTGTATCCTCGTTTGCACGGTGGTTGCTTAAGGGAAAGTAAACATGAAATAACAAAAGTATAGACAAGCATAGCAATTGGTACCTAAGCAAATCTTATCACTGTAACAAAGGTATTGAGGTGTTGTTACAAAGTAAGTGACTTAGGAGTAAAACCTTCTTAAGTTATCTGCGTTCCATGTCCTCGGGATCTCTTTACCATTGAGTTTTTCCAGCTTGTATGCGCCCTTGCCGATCACCTCTTTGACTCTGTAGGGTCCTTCCCAGTTTGCTGCCTGTTTGCCCTCTCCCGGGGTCGGCAGGCCGACGTCGTTGCGCCTTAGGACGAGGTCGTTTGCTTCAAACTCTCTTTTGAGTGCTTTGGCGTTGTAGCGCAGGGCCATTCTTTGCTTTAGAGCTGTTTTAGCTAAGTGGGCCATCTCCCTGGCTTCATCTATCAGGTCCTTCTCTACAGCTTCCTCTACTCCCTTCAGGAGTAGTCGTGGGCTTGGTTCCCCGATTTCCACAGGTATTACCGCATCTAGCCCATACGTTAGTCGAAAGGGGGTCTCCTTAGTGGAAGATTGCTCGGTTGTACGGTAGGACCAGAGGACCGAGGCGAGCTCGTCGGCCCAAGCACCCTTCTTATTGTCCAGCCGCTTCTTAAGTCCTAGCAGGATGATCTTGTTTGCGGACTGGACCTGTCCGTTTGTTTGGGGGTGTTCCACCGAGGAGAACCTCTGTTTTATGCCCAGGCCGGTGAGGAACTCTGTGAATTTCTTGTCGGTGAATTGTGTTCCGTTGTCCGAGATGATGGCTTCCGGGATACCGAACCGTGTTATCACTTGCCTCCACATGAATTTCCTGCAATTGGACGAGGATATGCTGGCAAGCGGCTCGGCCTCTATCCATTTGGTGTAGTAGTCAATAGTGACTATGAGGTGCTTGACTTCTCCGGGGCCAACTGGGAAGGGTCCTAAAAGGTCAACTCCCCATTGTGAGAATGGCCGGGAAGACGTTAGCAGGCTTAGCTCGGAATCCGGCGCTCTATGGAAATTGGCGTTTTCTTGGCATTTGACACACTTCCTAACGAACTCCTTCGAGTCTGCCATCATTGACGGCCAATAGTACCCTGCCCGAATTAATTTTCTCGCCAGGGCTTTGCCTCCTATGTGATGGCCGCAGCACCCTTCATGGACTTCCCTGAGGACGTAGTCCGTTTGGTCGGGGTGCAGGCATTTCAGTAGGGGCTGGTTGAATCCTTTCCTGAACAACTGACCCTGGATGATTGCATACCTGGTTGCTTCCCTTCTCAGCTTCTTGGCATCTCTTTCATCGTCGGGAAGTTTATTTTTTTCTAAGAAGTCCGTGATGGGGTCCAACCATGAGGGGTTTAGCTTTGAGAGGTGCAGGGTGACTGCCGGCTCCTTCATCATTCCTTGGATGAGAGATCGGTTACCCTCTCCTGGTTTGGTGCTAGCCAACTTCGATAGGAGGTCTGCCCGTGTGTTCCTTTCCCTCGGAACGTGGTGGATCGTGACTTCCTCAAACTTTCGGCTCAAATCCTTGACTTTCTCCAAGTACTTTTGTAGTAGCGAGTCCTTGGCTTGGTAGCTCCCGTTCACTTGGGAGGTGACAACCTATGAATCGCTGCATATTTCCAACCTTGTTGCTCCGACCTCCGTTGCTAGGGTTAAGCCTCCTATAAGGGCTTCGTATTCTGCTTGGTTGTTCGAAACGGGGAATTCAAACTTGATCGACTTCTCGTACACGACCCCAGCCGGGCTCTCTAGGATGATCTCGGCGCCCCCGGATGTCTGATTGGAGGCCCCGTCCACATGGAGCCTCCACTGTGTGCCCGTTTCTTCGGTTGGTTCTCCCGTTACTTCAACCAGGAAATCTGCCATTACTTGCGCCTTGATCGCTTGTCGGGGCTCGTACCGTATGTCGTATTGGGAGACTTCGATGGACCAAGTCATCATTCTTCCCGTCAAATCGGGTTTCTGGAGTACTTGCCGGATTCCTTGGTCCATCCTCACGACTATCTGGTGACCTTGGAAGTATTGTTTTAACCTCCTCGAGGTGGTCAAGAGTGCCAGAGCTAGCTTTTCCAGTTTGCTGTACCTAAGTTCTGCCCCTTGTAGGGCTCTGCTCACGAAATAGACCGGCTGCTGAGCCCTTTCTTCTTCTCGTATCAAGACCGCGGCCAGGGCTTCTCCTGTTATGACGAGGTACAAGAATAACGGCTCTCCAGCCTTTGGCTTTCCGAGTACGGGGGGCGTCGCTAGGATTTCCTTGAAGTGTTTGAAAGCTTCCTCGCATGCGGGCGTCCATTCAAACGCTATCCCTTTCCTCATGAGGTTAAAGAAGGGTAGGGCCCTTGTTTCCGAGGCTTCGAGGAAACGGGATAACAAGGTTAGTCGACCTGCCAATCTTTGGACGTCCTTGACGCAACCCGAACTCTTCATTTGGAGTATTGCTTGGCATTTCTCAGGGTTGGCTTCTAGCCCCCTTTGGGTTATCATGAATCCTAGGAACTTCCTGGCTTCCATGGCGAAGGCACACTTCATGGGATTGAGCCTCATACCGTGTTGGCGGAGAGACGTGAATACACTTCTCAGGTCGTTCAGAAGGTCATCGGGTCGCGCAGTCTTCGCGAGGATGTCATCTACATAAACCTCCACTGTTTTGCCTATAAGGTCGTCAAATATTTTATTCATCAGTCTTTGGTATGTTGCTCCCGTATTCTTTAGGCCGAAAGGCATTACCCTGTAGCAGAAGGTTCCTCATGGCGTTATAAATGCTGTTTTAGCCTCGTCGGGCCGGTGCATCGGTATCTGGTTGTAGCCGGAGTAGGCATCCATGAAGCTCAGGTACCGGTAGCCTGCCGCCGCGTCGACGAGTGCATCTATGTTGGGGAGGGGGAAGCAGTCCTTAGGGCACGCCTTGTTGAGGTCGGAGTAGTCTACGCACATTCTCCATTTGCCATTGTGCTTTTTTACTAGAACTACGTTTGAGAGCCAGGTCGAGTAGTCTAGTTCCCGTATGAAGCCCGCTTCAAGGAGGCTGGCCGTCTGCCTGGCAACCTCCTCCGCCCTTTCGCGTGACATCTTTCTCCTCCTCTGAGCCACCGGGCGGGCTTCCGTTTTGACAGCCAGGTGATACGACATGACTTTGGGGTCTATGCCCGGCATGTCGGCCGGCGTCCAGGCGAACATCGTCCCCATTGGCCCTGATCATTTCCACCAAGGGTTCCTTCAATTCTTGGGGAAGGTTTCTATTGACAAACGTGAACTTGTCTTCCGTGTCTCCGACCCTAAACTTCTCCAGGTCCCCCTCGGGTTCCGGTTTGGGTTTGTCGTCAACCCTAGCGTCTAAGTCAGCCAGGAACACCCCTGACGCCTCTTTGGATTTCTTCCTTAGGGAGAGGCTGGCGTTGTCGCAAGTGACCGCCGTTTCCAGGTCTCCCCTTATGGACCCTATAGATCCGTCGTCGGTAAAAAACTTCACGACTAGTAGTTTTGTGCTGATTATTGCTTCAACATCGTTAATTGTCTTTCTCCCCAAAATGATGTTATAGGCCGTGGAATCTCGGAGAACCACAAATTCAGCCATCGCCGATCTCCGGCCTTGGGCCTGTCCCACTGAAATCGGCAGGGATATTACTCTATCTGGCTTGATGAAGTGGTCGCCCAACCCAATGACCCCGTGCTGGTGAGTCGACAGGTCGGCGTCCCTTAGCCCCAATGCGTCAAACACGTTGCGGAACATGATGTTCGAGCCTGCCCCCGTGTCGGCAAGGATTCGTTTGACGAGACCGGTTCCCACTCTGGCCGTAATGACCATGGGTGGATTTTCAAGGGCCTCGTCAAACCACTGGTCTTCCGGTCCGAAAGAGATGGAAGGGGGCTTCTTAGAGCTTCGCGCCAGCGAGGAGGAGACCGCCAAGACCTTAGCATCTTTCTTGTGCGCCGATCGCGACCTTGGCGCGGCATTTTTGGTTGTCACTACGTTTATCACGGTGAGACCGTGATCTTTGTCTTCCGCCTCTTGTCGCCGCTTTGCCGACCGGGTTTTGCCTTCTTCGTCTTGGTCGCGATGACGCCTCCTCGGCTCCCTTATGAGATGGGAGAATTCTGTTAATTTACCCTCCCTTATCGCTTGTTCCAGTGCATCTTTCAGGTCAAAACAGTCCTGTGTTTGGTGACCGTAGCCCTTGTGATAGTCACAGTAGAAGTTCTTGCTTCCCCCCGTACGGTCCTTGAGTGGTCGGGGCTTCGGCAGAATTCCTTTCTCGACAATTTGCTGATAAACTTCCATGATGGGAAGAGTGAGTGGAGTGTAGTTGGTGAATTTCCCGACCCGGGGGAATGGCCTGGGTGCCTTGTTCGGCGCTCCTTCCCTGGCTTGTTCTTTTTGTCTTTCCCCGTTTCCTTGCTGCCTAGGTTGATTGTAGCCGGAGTGCCGTTTATTGGCAGCCACGACTTGGCTGACTTCCTCGTCATTGATGTACTCTTTGGCTACTGCTTGGATCTCGTGCATCATCCAAACTGGTTTCGTGGTAAGGTGCTTTCGAAAGTCCTCTTTGAGGAGGCCGTTCGTCAGACAAAGGCTAGCCACCGAATCGGTTAGGCCGTCAATTTCCAAGCATTTGTCGTTGAACCGGTCCAGGTATTTTCTGGTCGGCTCTCCCTGTCTCTGGGTTATCCCCAGAAGGTTGATCGGGTGCTTTGCCTTTGCTATTCGTGTTGTGAATTGGGCTAGGAAGGCACGGCTGATGTCCGAAAACCCATGGATGGACCCCTGCGGGAGGCCGTTAAACCATCTGATCGCAGGTCCTGCCAGAGTCACCGGGAAGGCTCGGCATCTCACCTCGTCCCCTACTCCCTCTAGATTCATCCTAGCTTCGAAGGCGCAGTGAGGTGTTCCAGAGGGTCTTGAGTTCCATCGTACCTCATGTCCGTCGGTTTGTCGAAGTGCTTCGGCAGCCGGACTTCGAGGATGGATCGATGGAATGGGGTGGCGCCCATTATCACGGGTCGCCGTGTCCTCTCAGACCTCTCTTCCTCATCTTCGCGACCTCGTCCCATGTAGCGTGTTTCCTTGCCTCGGGAGTAGATGATTGTGTCATTTCGTCTTCTCGGGATGGGTGACTCTTCACGAGTGCTCTCCGCTTCCGTTCGGGATGCGGAGGCGCGTCTTCGGTGGGAGTCTCTCTCTTGGCTTTCAGGAGATGGGGAGTAGCTAGGATCAGTGGTTCGTCGGTCGTGCTCCTGGTCGGCTAGCTGCCGTTTCAGGTTCTGGACCCTGTGGCGTAGCTCCTGCATTATTATGGCGCTGTCGCCGCCAATTCCCCCGAAGGGTCGCGTCCTTGTGTGTGGTTCAGTGCGTTATCGGGGGGACCTTCGCCGTCCTCTTAGCGAGGCGACGGAAGCTGCCCCCTCTGCTCCAGCTCCTCGGCCTTGGTCTCCGGGGCTCGCCACGACGTCCATTTAGGCGTTCCCACAGACGGCGCCAATGTTCGGTTGTTCGGGTACCGGACGATTTGGGTGGAATAGGTGGAATTGGGAACGCTTCGGTCACGGTCACGGTCGTGCTTGGGTCTGGTCTACCGGGTAGCTGAGCTCTCGTTGTGGAAGGAGGGGGTGTCACCTGCAAAGACACTTCGACGCTCTAGTCAGTTAGTGTACAGGTGAGAAAGTGGGTTAGGTGGAGTGTGTGATGTACCTTGGAGGAAGGGCAGGTCCTTCCCCATTTATACTGTGTCAGAGGTGGGCCCTGAGGGGATGGGCCCACTTTCCTCGAAGCTTCCTTACAGCTGTGTTGGGGGCTGGTGCGGACGCGTGCCCAGACATCATGGCGGGTGCAGAGTACCCGACCGCTCGGGTCGGAGTCTCAAGGGGTCGGGTCGACCCGTATATATTTTGGGTCAGGTCGTAACAATTATTATTCTTATTATTATTATTAAAACTTAAAATTATTAAGTTTTAATAATTTTATAATAAAAAATATTTATTATTATTATTATTATTATTATTATTATTATTATTATTATTATTATTATTATTATTATCATCGCAAACATTAATATACTTTTTCAAACTAATTTAATACGTATCAAATTTGCTTCGAAATACATACAATCTAATTTATAAGAAAGATATGTGTATACCTGTATAGTTTTTATTGTAAATGAGACAAGTAATATTATATAAATTAATAAATATCTCTTAAATAATATATTTTCATAAATAAAATATATAATTTATTTATTTAAAAAATTATAATTATACTTTTTTTATTTTTTTTTTAAGTGTTCTTAATTACCTAATTGTTGTTATAATAAAAATATGAAAAATAATATATTGTTTACTCTTCAGTAAATTATTCATTCAAATTACGAAAGTATGTGTATTATATATTTATATTTGTGTAAGACATGTCTATATCATGGTTGATTAATTTGTTTTCACCCATTGGAGTAGGAAAACGTTTTCAATCAGACTTCAAAAAAGAGTCTAAAAAAACATTAACTATTGTTATCCAGTCCAAATTAGAAGTTCAAAAACATTTTGGTCCAGCCCAGTTCCAAAAATATATTGTTATCCAAAAGTTAATCAAAATATTAATAAATAATTAGCTTTACAATAAAACGAACTGTACCAAAACAGCGTTTGTAGCTTACACACATACAAAGAAATCAAATCCCACGTTTCACTCTTCTTTCTTAGACACATATGTTCAACATACCATGTTGATTTTTAATTGTAAGCACCATAGAACTTCCTTAAATGAGGTCACTGTTATTATATAAGTCATTTAACTTGAAATAGTATAATTTGTGATTTTAATTAATATATGTATTACTCACAAACAAATTAAGAAATTAAAATAATTTCCTAACAATCTCCTACTTGAACTATACATATATTCTTTCTTGACATAATCACATCTTATAAACTTTATGCGCGCATCTGAATGCTATTTCTCCCATTACTTTAACAATCTAGTCCGTCTCATATATTAGATATGGAATCACCGTAACTTTTATCACATTAAATGGCGCGACTAAACCACGACAATCACCATCCTAATATACTTAACGACATAGATCAAATTTGGATGAGTAATATGGAAAGTACATGCCAAGTGATCTCATGCATGTCTATTTCTAACTGATCCAACTTTAAAAACTTTATTGAAATCAAACACAAAAATATTTTACGTAACATGAAATAAACCATCAACTTAATTCTGCAGAAAATAATTCAATATTTGTCATAGGACATATAGCATAAAACAAACTCCCACTAAACCAAGGCATCACAAATATTGACACCCATCCGAGCAGTGTGCCCATGAAAGACTTTAGGGATCAATCCCTTGGTTAATGGGTCTGCTAGCATATACTCTGTTCTTATATGTTCTATGGAAATCTGTTTTTTTTTTCTTAACATTTCTCCTTGACAACTAAGAACTTGATGTTTGTATGCTTCGATTTTGTCAAACTCTTATCGTTGTTGGAGTATAGTACTGCTGACTTATTGTCACAAAATATCTTTAATGACCTTTCAATGTCATCTACTATACGAAGCTTAGTGACAAAGTGTCGCAACCATATGCCATGAAATCGGAATCAGAGTACCTAATGATCTCCAAATTTTCTGATCTCCGATAAGTAAGCATGTAATCCTTTGTTCACTTTAGATAACGCAAAATGCATTTAACAGCTATCCAATGATTCATGCCCGAATTGCACAAGTATTTACCCAACACTCCCACTATAAATGATATATCGGGACGTATGTAGACTTGAGCATACATTAAGCTTCCTAATGCTGATGCATAAGGTTTATCATGCATTGATGTCCTCTCAAGATTATTTTGGGACATTGCTTGCGACTAAACTTATCTCCTTTAGCTACGAGTGTGTCCATTGGTCTACAACTTTCTATGACATATCTACTTAAAATCTTATTGATATAGTCCTTTTGTGATAATCCAAGAATACCTTGAGAGTGATCTCTTAGTATCTCAATTCCTAATACAAAAGAGACATCACCAAGAATTTTCATTTCAAATTTGCTCAATAGAAATTCCTTAGTTTCATGCAACAAGCTTATATCGTTACTGGCAACTAGAATGTCATCAACAGATAAAACCAAAAAGATGTATTTACTCCCACTGAATTTGCGGTATACACACTCATTTATAATATTTACCTCAAAATCATATGAGATAATGACTTGATTAAACTTGTGATACCATTGACGGGAAGCTTGTTTAAGACCATAGATGGATTTTCTCCTTTCTCTGTTGGATCTCCTTAATGACACTTCTTGAGGTTGTTGAGCTTGCTGTATGGGTTGAGATTGAGAAGGATTCTCATTATTTTCCTGTACTATAGCAGCATCTTGAACAACAACAATATTCTCATTGTTCTCTTGTACTGCAACTGGATCTACAGTAGGATTCTCATTGTGCTCTTGTACTATAACTGTATCTTGAACAAATAATAGGCACAAAGACCTGATCATTGTCAGTTATAGAATCCTCACCAAAAGCTATATTCCTAATATTTCCTTCCCTCCAAACTCAACATCCTCAAGAAATCTCACATTTCCCGCTTCAAAATAGTCCTTGATGTATGATTGTAAAACTTGTACCCTCGTGAATGCTCAGTGTAACCAACAAAGTAGCAACAAATTGTTCTTGAGTCCAATTTTCTTTCATGCGGCCTATAAGGTCGTGCCTCAGCTGGACATCCCTAAATATGCAAATGATTTATACTAGGCCTTTTTCCAGTCCAAATTTCATATGGGATTTTGTTAACTGCTTTGCTTGGCACCTTATTAAGGATGTACACTGCAGTCTTTAAATGTTCTCCCCAGAGTGATTCAGACAAAGAAGAATGACTAATCATACTTCTCACCATGTCCTTAAGGCTGCGTTTGTTTCTGAAAATAGGACAGGACAAGACACTGAGAATATGGCAAGATAAGACACTGATGGATAGAGACACAAAATTTTGTGTTCTTGTATTCTGTTTGGTGATAAACTAGCATTTTTTTTCATTCAAAAAATTGAGATGAAAAATATAATAATAAAAAAATATAATTATGAAAAATTAACAAAAATAATGAAAAAAATGAAAAATAAGTTGTGTCCCTTGTTAGTGTCTCCGTGTCCTTCCTGTCAGGATGGACACAAAATACACTAATTCAGTGTCTCTGGACACACTGTCTCTATCCATGTCTCTTTTGTCAAAAATAATTTTGTGTCTCTGTGTCCATGTCTCAGTGTCCTGTCTCTGTAAACGAACGTAGCCTAAGAGTTCGATTCCTTCTCTCTGCAACACCATTCATGCTAGGTTTGCCTAGCATTGTGTATTGCGGAACAATACCACACTCCTCTAGGAAAAGAGCAAAAGGCCCAGGACATTGCTCACCTTAACCGTCATATCTTCTGTAGTATTCACCACCACAATCAGACTCGACAGCTTTAATTTTCTTTCCAAGTTGAAGTTCAACTTCAACTTTGAAAGACTTGAAATCATCCAAGGTTTGGGATTTTTCATGAATTAAATATAGATACCCGTAACGAGAGTAATCATCTATGAACGTAATAAAGTACCGTTATCCACTCCAAGAGACAGTAGGGAATGGGCCACATATATCGGTATGTATCAGTTTTAAGACATCTTTAGCACTCTCGGCACCTAATTTCTTTCCGTTTGTCCTTTTTTCTTTTATGCACTCAATGCAGACTTCAAAGTTTGCCAAATTTAGGGTTTCAAAAATTTCATCCGACACAAGCCTCTGAATTCTCTGTTTAGAGATGTGGCCTAGGCGTTTGTGCCATAATGATGGCAAATTCTCATTTAGTTTTTGTTTTGTACACGTTTACAGTACTTCATAATTATAGGAATTTAAATCAAACCTATATATAGATTATCGACCAAACAACCAGAGTAAATATTATTCGAATTATAAAAGAGACTGACTTTATTGTTTCTGAATGAACAAAAATAACCTGATTTATCCAAACGAAAAATATAAACTAAATTCCGTCTAAATGACGGTGCATAAAATGTCTCTAATAAATCCAAGTAAAATTCACTCGTTGAACATAATCTAAAGGTTCCTATAACTTTGACTGCAACTATATTCGTCTGCCTCATAGATGTATCGTTCAACATCACTTGGTGGTCGGCTCCACAGGCAACCTTGTATAGTAACACTTATATGAGTAGTTACAGCAGAATCTACCTACCAAGTATCAACAGGTGCATAACTTAAACTAGTCTCAGAACAAACGAAAGTAAGAATTATACCCTTCTTTATATGCCAAGTGACATATTTGGTACAATCCTTCTTCATGTGTCCCACCTTCTTACAGAAGAAACAAGTTAAAACTTGATCTTGTTTCTTAACATTTTTTTGCTGAGAAGGCATATCTGTAGTAGTATCACGCTTTCTTTTATACTGAGAAAATGAAGCCATGTGAGTACTTTCAGTCTTATCTTGCTGCTCTCTTATTCTTGTACACAGTGATATATAAGCTCATTTAATGATCAAGTGTCATTCAGAGTGTTATAACTCACTTTGAATTGTCCAAAGTATACAGGAAGGGAGATCAAAATAAAATGCACGAGTAAGTTTTCAGACAACTCTAACTTTAGTGCTTTTAATTTTGAAGCAAGATGAGACATTTCCATAAGGTACTCCCTTATGTTCCTTTTACCTTTATACCTCATGGAGACAAGTTTGCTCAAAAGGCTACTTGCCTTTGCGTTTTTATTCTTAGCAAAGAATTTTTCAACATCTTTTAGGAACTGTTTGGCATCTTTATCCTCAGTAATTGAGCCCCGAAATATCTCAGGAATTGAGCGCTTCATAATCATAACGCTCATTCGATTGGATATCTCCCACTTCTCTATTTTAACCTCATTGAGATTTTCTAAAATGGAAGTGGATTTCTTCTTTCGAAAGAGCTGTATCCATATTTATACAACTGAGGACAATCTCCATGGTATCCTTCTAAACTTTAAAGTTTGAACTATTCAGCATAGGAATACTACTAATTTGTGCAGAAATATTGGTAACTAAAGCCATAGTTTCTGGATTAGAACAAAAGGAACATGTAGTAAACATTAGTTAAATAATGGGGAAAAGTCCATATTGAGATATCTAGAACAACATTAATTTTCAATCTTTGGATAGAAAAATTAACGGTAAGTGATACTCTCATTGCAGTAATCAAATATTGTCAAAATTCCTGTCACATATTAAGCCTTTTTTTGGAACTTAAATTTCGCAAACTATTTATTACGGCATATATTTTATATTAATTGGCCAAATAATAATCTTCCTTTGGGCCGATTATTGACCACATAATTAATAGAAAATAAACAAAAGTGTGTAATGCTTATTATTTGGTCAAACAATAAACTTCTTTTGGACCGATTATTATTCGCATAAATAATAAGTATTACTTTATTCTTAATTAGCTACCCAAAGACAAATATGTATTTACCATCAATATGTGTATGTAATTCGTTTAAATACTGACTTTTTTTTTTGGGCTGACCAATATTTACATGAATTACATATCACCATATTCCTAATGTTTTGAATAAATCAATTTTCACAAAAGAGGCTACTTTGGCAGCATAATGTTCAATCAATTTATTCCAAAACTAAATCTGTATAAAATAGGTGGGTATAATAATACCCAAATCGTTACTAATTTCTTTATATAACAATAAAAAATACTTAAATTTCAAAAGGAATTAAATCTTAATGGTGTCTTTTCAGTTCTTAAAAAAAAGATATAATTATAACTGTTTAACAAATTCATATGGCAAATTTTTTTGATCCATTAAGATTAGAATCAATCATTATGATTCAATCCATACAAAACAAAAAAAATAATAATAAATTTGCCAAAAAAATGAATCCATATAGAATGGTATAAAAAAAAAGGTAAACAAACAAAGAACCTTTTTTATTTAAAAAAAAATTGGATTCACAGATTAAATCATAGTGCATACAATATACTAATTCTATGGATGTGCAGTGTCCATAATCAAGAAATTAATTAAATTTTTCTAATTTTACTAATTAACAGCTCTAATATTTGGAATCGAAACATTGACAAAAAATGATATGCACATATATAAAAGAATGCAATATTTTTTTAAAATATACCTTTTGTATTTTTTATGTGCTCTTCATGTACTATTTGTGTACTTTTTATGTGCTTTTTATATATTATTTTAGTTTGATTAATATGTGCTACGCAATCCAAAAGCAGCACATATTTGAATTTAATTTCACAACTTCAAAGTAAGATTCAAATTAAAATAAAATAAATTTATAATTTCTTAATGATTTAACTATAGACGACTCTGATACTATTTGTTAGAATTTTCTCAACCCAAAGATTATCTATGTTAAATCATTAAGAAAGAAAATACTAGATTCGGAAGTGTACCTGAATTCATAAACATAAATTATACGATCGGAAAATTTTGGATCTTGTGGTTCTTTCGATCTTTCTCAACCAAAGCCTTCTGTATTCCTAGGCGGCTGAATTGCAACTCTTTTAATGGAAAAAGAGTACCAAAGGCGGCTTTGGTATCACTTATTGGAGACCGAAACCCTGAAGGCCTATTTATATTTGAGTATGGCACACATTAAACCCTAGAGGCCAAATAAAATAGTATCTAAAGTCCAAAAGATAATATATCTAAAATCCAAAGGATAATTATTTAAAGAACAAAAGATAATATCTGGTTTTATTCTCATTTAATTCCAAATTAAAAGTAATAATGACTTATTTAATTTAGCATTTATAACAATAAATAAAATCACCATTATATAAGTCATTTAACTTAAAATAGCATAATTTGTGATTATAATTAATATATGTATTGCCCACAAACATATTAAGAAATTAAAATAATTTCCTAACACACCAAAGCAGCTAAAGTACAACTGTATAAGGAGAGAGAGAGAGTTACGGGAAGAAGCTTGAGGATGGCAGCAATAGCCGCTAACGAGTGAAGTAAAAAAATTGAGAAGAGAAGATCCATTCTCTTTAAATTGAGGGTGGTAAGAAAGTAAATTTGTGTGATGGTAGTAGCTCAAAGGATGGGTGGTAATGAATACATAGAATATCTCAACTCTAATTCTATTCATTCTAATATCTGTAAATTATTAAAAAATATAATATTATTATATAATTTAATAATAATTTAAAGTAAAATTAATTTTTATATAAAAAATATTAAATTATTGTCAATAATATTAAAAAACAAAAAATTATTAAAATTTTTTATTTAATATTTATTAATTATTATAATAATTAATAAATATTAAATAAAATAAATTATAATTATTTTTGATTAATTTTTTTTGCCAAATATTTTCGATTATTAACAGAGCGCAGCCAAACATTTCTATTAAATGATAATGCATAATTGAATGGAGGTACAAAAATCTTTGACTGATAATAAAACAAAATTAAATCATCTTAATAAATGGTAGATAAAATTAAGGTTCGTTTGAATATGTTTATAAATTTTTTTATAATTTATGAAAAGATATAGTATTAATGTTTGGTCTAATTTTTAAAATTAAATTACAACTTTTTAAAAAGTTATTTTAATATTTATAAAGCAGTTAAAAAAATAATTTCTCTCATAATAAAAATTTTTTTATCATTCTTCTCTTAAAATAAGTATTTTTAAAACTAAAAAATCAAATACAAAATAACTTATTTATAAATTACTTTTAATATAAACATTTATTATTTAAACTATTTTTTTAAAATAAATTTAATAAATTATTTATCCAAATTAAACCTAAATCACTACACCACAATCAAGTACTTCCAAGTAACTCTTTCTATATACAAATGAAACAAATGCATTTAAAATGAGGAATAAATAGATGACATCAAGATTTTAAATTTATAAATAAATATATTTTGAAAAAAAATCACTAGTGCAGCATCATATTTATTGGATTATAACAGCTTTAGGATTGTTTTTTTCATAAGACTAAACTCAAGAAATTGATTAATTAATAGAATAAATGCATATTGACGTTTTATAGGCGTCTTCATAACTAAATGCTAATTAAAGTGAAACAACACTTCTAATTTATTTATTTCTGTCTAAAAGATCACACACATATATATATATATATATATATATATATATATATATTTAAATTAATTAAACTAAATAATATATATAATAAATTAACTATAATTATTTAACTCAATAAAATAAGTTAAATAAATAAAAATGTCTTATAAATATGTCATATAAAAATTATAATACTTTTAAAAATCATTAATCAAAATATATATAAAAAATAATGTAAATTAAAAAAAAATAATTCATTTATTTTAGCCAATTCAAATAATTAATTAACTATAATTAATGTGGTCAAATATAATATTAAATTATATTTATCTTAATCAAATCAAACAAATAATTAATTATAACACTTTTAAAAATTATTAATCAAAATACATAAGATAAAAAATTAATATAAATTAAAATAAAATTAATTAATTTATTTAATTTAAATTAAATAATTAATATAATTAATTAATTATAATTAATATAGTCAAATAAAATATTTAATAATTTCATATTTATTTCAATAAAATTAAATAAATAAAACACCTTCAAAATATGTCATGTCAATTATGTTAATAATTAAAAAAATTAATTTTAATAATATATAATAAATAATTTATAGATAGATAATAAATTATATTCATCTGATCAACAAAATATATATATATATATATATATATATATTGTTAAATCAATTTATTTAATAAGTTGTTTGTAGAAGTAACATATTAAATATTAATTAAAGGGATTGAAATTTAAATATTTAAATCAAAAGAAGAAACATTTATAATTTTTCAAAGATAAGAACTATTTTAACTTTATTTTATAATATTAAATAAAAAAATCGGCCAATAATATTAAATACCAACATTTAAAAAATTATTGAATTTGTAAAAATCAAAACAGATTTGTTAGCAGAAGAATTTGTCTATGATAAAAACAACGAGATTTATAAATACTAAGATAAAATTGTAAAAGAATCATTATAATGTGAGTAGTATTTCTTCTTTTTTAACTAAATCAATTTATTTAGGAGGAGTGCTAGGGTAAGTAATTTTTGTGATTTGTAATCATTAAATAGTCATCAATGATAATTTTAATGGTGTGAGATTAATGTGAGATTTCATTCAACGGTTCACTTTTCTTTGCTGGTTATATACTGGCCAAAATTTAATAAAGTTGCAGCTACCTATACTTTTCCTTTATTTAATAAGTTGTTTTTAGAAATAATATATTTAATTAAAAAATTACAGTATAAATATTTAAATCAAAATAAAAAATTAATTTTTTTTCAAAAATAAAAATTATATAATTTTATTTTATACATATTAAATAAAAAATCTGTCAACAATAATGTGAGATAACGGCCTTTAATTATCTTAAGAAGACCCAATTTATTATTGTCATTATAATAACATTAATTCTGCTTGGTAAACAACATAGAATTTGCCAACGTTTTTTTAGAGGTGTCTTTTATGGAGGCTTTTTTTATGTGTCTGTGTCTTCTTTTTTGTTTTATTGTTTGTGTATTTTTGTATACTTTTATATATTATTTGTAAATTTATATACTCTTTTGGAGACGATGACATGGATTAAAAACGTATATTTTAAAAATTTTAAAAAGGAGTTTGGGAGAGGGTATGGCGAACTCTATAATTTTTATAAAGTTCACCGCCAGGGATACGGCGAACTTGCTAGTTTTTATAGAGTTCGCCATGGGGTGCGACGAACTTGCCCAAATACAAAAAAAAAACGTGCATTTCGGTAAATAAAGCTTAAAAATGGGTTTTAAAAAAATAAATATTTTTTATAATTTATATTAAAAAAAATTCTGTAGAGGTGTCTTTTTTGTATTAGATGTGTCTGATAATGGAAGTGTCTTTAGCGTAAGTACCACGGTGACAACGGTATTTTATGGGTCTAAAAGAAAGACGGACGCTGATCATAATAACCTTGTGGGTAGTTATTTAACATAATTTTTATTATTCAATTTTTTCATTAATGTTATTTTTTAAAATTTAATTTATTAAAATAATTTAAAATTATTAATTATTAATTGATTCGTAAAAAATTGACAGATTGATTTTTGGTGTCAAATACTTTTTCTATAACATATTGGGTTTTATTTTTTTTTTCAAGAGCCTATAAATAGACTGATCATCAATAGACTTAATTACTCATATTCTTTCAAGAAAACAAGAAAATACAAATTGATTTTGACAAGATGACTACTAATAGTGTGTCAAAAATTTTCTTTTGCATTCTTTTCGTGGCTTTATTTTTTATTTCAGGTACTGACATTTATCTTATTTTTTTTCATAATTTATTTTATAATGAATAAAAATACTTGAAAGCAGGCACAAACCCAGTAATCACAATGAAGGGGAATTTGCTCCCATTGTATTTTTTTTTTTTTTTAAATAGTTATATATAATGTACTCTCATTTTAAATTTTAAATGATTTCACAAAAAATAAATTAATCTAATTAGTCAAAGTCATAAATTTTTTTTATTATTATTTGGACTATTATTTAACCTAATCAAATTTAATTCTTATGCCGTCACTTCTTTATTCTCTTAAACCCTCTTCTTATTTTTATTTTTTCAACCTTCGTTTTCTATTCCTTGTTTAGTGGTTATCTTCTCTTCACCAAAAGATAAATTTTAAATTCTCCGTGCTTTTTTTATATAGTTCTCCATGACTCTATATATCTTCCAATTTCATTGTTTCTCTTTTCGATATTTTTAATTGCAAATTTTAATTCAAATAATTATATTTTAGGTATTAATCTGATGTTTTATTCTCTTCTTGACTTTATATATTTTATTTTATTCTCAATTTATTCATCTTTATTACTTATTTTTTATCTTTTGTTCTATTATATATACTTATGTTGCATATAAAATTCTAAAATGAATTAATTAATTTACTAATTTAGAATATATTTTTTATTTTTAGAAATAATAAAAAAATATTTTAATTATAATACATAATTAAAAAAATGATTAAAATCTTTCATCTAATATTATATTAAAAATAAATTAAAAATATATAATAAATTTAATTATTTTGAAAAGAAAGAAAGAAAGAAATTATAAATTATTTTTATTATTTTATATAAACGTACTTTTTATATACAGATTTAATTTTTTTAGTATTTATATATAATTTTAGTTTCAAATTATAAATATTAGTGTATTATTAAGCACTAATGTATTAATTGATTCAGTCTTTTATTATTAAATGTATATAAAAAAATTAGTTAGGATAACAAATTATCTATAATTTAATTAAAATATTTTAAGTTCAAGTTTTAGAAATAAAAAAATATTTTTTTATAAATTATATATAATGAATAGTATTTTAAGAATGAAAATATTTACTAAGTTTTTTTTAATTTTTATATTTTCATATAATTAACAATATTTAACAAAATTGATTTTAGTATATATATTTTTGTCATTATTCTTAAAATTTTTGGATCCATCACTGTTTGAAAGCAACTTTTTTGTTATAAAAGTTATGATATTATATTATAAAATTATTTATTTTAAGTATTTAAACAATTAAATACAGATACATAAATGATTATACTTAACTAAATGAATATAAAATATATTTAAATATTATATTAATTTATCAATTTTGTTAATTATTGCAGACGCAAGCAATGTCAATATGAAGTTGGATCATTATTGTGAGAAAATAATATCATGTGATAGTGGATTTTGTCGCCATTTCTGTATCATACTTAATGACTTTCAACGTTGGGAGTGCAATTCCACAAGTGGTTGCTGCTGCTATAGTGATGGTTAACTTAAGGGCTCTTCACCTTATGTTTGTTCATATATATATATATATATATATATATATATATATATAATTGAATGAACACATCTTTTTATGTATTTTTTGATAAAAATAAACAAGTGGAGAATCAATAAAATAAAAAAATATTAAAGTTTTTTTGCTTTAATACGATATATGATTAATTATTATAAAATTAAATTTTATTACTTTTTCTTTTTAAAATAAATTTTTATTTTTAAATTTAATTTTATCTAGAATAATTAGTTCACTCTTTTATTAGAGATTTTATTAAATAGAAAGAAAGAATATAATTTGAATAAAATATTACTCGAATAAAATAAATAAAATAAGACTCTATTTGACTATTTGAATGAATTTTTATTTGATAATTAGTTTAATTTTTAAGTTCTTAAAGTAATTTCTAAAATTGAATCTACGCACTAAAATAGTCATAGGTTCTAATTGCAATATATTATGGTCTCCAAAATTGAATTATAAGCACTATAATAGATCTCAGATAAGACCAAAAAAAATATATTTAGATCCTAGATCTTTTTTTCGTTGTGATTCAACAATTTTAACTTTGAGCTTATCCCACAGTATTCGAGATGCGTAAGAATACGCATTTTTATAAAACCTTACCTTTTATGTATTTTCGTAAATAAAGGAGACAAAAATGAAAATTACTAATACCATTTGTTATAGAACAAAGAAAAAAATATATCTTCAAATACACACAGCTGAAAGAGTCCAGCAGTAAAAATAACACAAATATTAACACAAGAACAATATAGAAGCGCTCACAATACAATATGGCAGCAACTATGAGTAAGCAAATATAGCAAGTAAAGTAATAACAAGAATATACCGAGATTTTAACGTGAAAAATCTCCCTCAATGTAAGAGATAAAAATCACGAGTCATTCGGATCAATGAAATAGCTCCATTATAATCAAATAAGGTACAAGAGAGTCTCAAACAAAGCACAAAAATGTGCATATAACCAGTCAAAACATTAAAGCACCAAAGCTTACAAATGAGAAGCAAGAAGACAAAAAATATCCAAAAAATAGAGCTACTGTTTGAAGCCTATTTCTCCCTATGTAAACCTTCAATAAACATCTCCACCGTTCATAATGAAGAACAAGATAAGAAGAAGCTACAGTCCAAAGTTTACGTCGATCCAATGGTGAAAGAATGAGAAACTGTTGTTTAAAGATTGCTGCTTTGTGTAAAATTGGAAAACCTATTTTCTCTCTTGCGAAGCCAATTTCTCCCACTGCAGACTTCCAATCAACATCCCCAGCATCCAGAATGAAGAACAAAATGATGGAAACACATAGTTCAAATTTCAAATTGATCCAACAGTGAACGAATGAGAAACTTCTATTTGAAATTTATTGCTTTGCATAAAAATGGAAATTCTATTTTTTCTCTCCTATCTCACTTTGATAGCTACGCTCTCTACCTCTCAATGTCCCCAAAATCTGATTAAGGTTGTGACACAATGGGTGCAAAAGAGACACTCCAAAAATTGGGCTTAGGCCTCACAAAGGAAAGAAAAAAAAGCCCAATAAATCTCTCCCTTCTCGACTAGGTGGAGGCCTTCGCTATTCCAGCGATCAAACAACATGTTTCAAGCTTATATCTTGACAATGCTTTTGTCATCATATCAGTACCATTATCATCAGTGTGAACTTTCTCAAGTTCCAACAACTAGGAATCTAACACATCCCGTATCCAGTGATACCTAACATTAATATGTTTATATCTTACATGAGAAGTAGAATTCTTGGCAAGATGAATAGCACTTTGACTATCACACAACAACACATAACGATCTTGCTTGAAACCAAGTGCTACAAGAAACTTCTTCATCCACAACAACTCTTTACATGCTTCAGTTATTGCAATAAATTCTGCCTTTGTGGTAGAAAGTGTAACACACTTTTGTAACCTTGACTACTATGAAATAGCTCCCCCTGCAAACTTGACCAAATAACCTCAAGTAGACTTTCGAGAATAAATATCTTTTGCCTTGTCTGCATTAGTAAAGCCAACTAGCAAAGATTTCTCACCATCAAAACCCAAACTCAAGGTAGCTATACCTTTGAGATATCTCATAATCCATTTAACAGTATTTCAATATTCTTTACCTGGATTAGAGAGTAAACGACTCACAGTACCAACCGCATGAGCAATGTCTGGTCTAGTACACACCATAGTATACATCAAGCTTCCAACAACTGAGGCATAAGGAATTTTATTCATTGCTTGTTTCTCTTCATTTGTGGTTGAACATTGCTTGGTACTCAACTTAAAATGAGGAGCAAAAGAACTAGTAACACATTTGGCATCATTCATGCCAAACCTTTGAAGCACTTTCTTTATGTACTTCTCTTGTGACAAATAAAGCTTCTTGGAATCTCTATAACGAGTAATAATCATGCCCAAAATCTGTTTGGCAGGACCCAAGTCCTTCATAGCAAAGAACTTGCTCAACTATTTCTTCAACTCATTAATCCTCAAAGCATTCTTACCTACAATCAAAATATCATCCACTAAAGCAAAATAATGATAAAATCACCATTAGAAAATTTTTTCACAAATATACAATGATCAGAAATTATCTTACGGTAACCATGCTCCCCCATAATAAATTCAAACTTCTTGTACCACTGACTTGGAGCTTACTTCAACCTATAAAGGCTCTTCTTAATCTTGCACACAAAATTTTCTTTTCCTTTAACAACAAAGCCCTCCGGTTGCTCCATGTAGATCTCCTTGTCAAAATCACCATGAAGAAAAGCTGTCTTCATAACTATTTGCTCAATCTCCAAATCAAGAGACGTTGCTAATCCAAGCACAGCATGAATAGATGACATCCTCACAGCAGGAGAAAAGATCTCCTTGTAATCAACACCTTTTCTCTAGTTAAAGCCTCTAACAACCAATCTAGCTTTATTCCGAGGTTTAGAATTGTGTTCTTCATTCTTGATTTTGAATACCCATTTGTTCTTTAAAACTTGCATACCCTTCAGTAGCTTCACCAACTCATAGGTATCATTCAAGTAAGGACTTCATTTCTTCTTGCATAGCTTTAAGCCATTGAGCCTTGCTTTCATCTTCAACAGCCTCTCCAAAACATTCAGGTTTTCCCCCATCAGTCAACAAAACAAACTCATGTGGAGAATATCTTGACAAAGGCTTTCTTTCTCTTGTAGATCTTCTAAGTGTATTTGCAGGAATTTTTAAAACTAGTTCTTCATCTTGATCATTGATGAGCGGATAATTTATACGCTTTTTGGCATTGTTTTTAGTATGTTTTTGGTATGATATAGTTAGTTTTTAGTATATTTTTATTAGTTTTTAGTTAAAATTTACTTTTCTGGACTTTACTATGAGTTTGTGTGTTTTTCTGTGATTTCAGGTATTTTCTGGCTGAAATTGAGGGACCTGAGCAAAAATCTGATTCAGAGACTAAAAAGGACTGCAGATGCTGTTGGATTCTGACCTTCCTGCACTCGAAGTGGATTTTCTGGAGCTACAGAAGCCCAATTGGCGCGCTCTCAACGGCGTTGGAAAGTAGACATCCTGGGCTTTCCAGCAATATATGATAGTCCATACTTTGCCCAAGATTTGATGGCCCAAACTGGCGTTCAAAGTCACCCTCAGAAATCCCAGCGTTAAACGCTGGAACTGGCACCCAAATGGGAGTTAAACGCCCAAACTGGCATAAAAGCTGGCGTTTAACTCCAAGAAGAGTCTCTACACGAAAATGCTTCATTGCTCAGCCCAAGCACACACCAAGTGGGCCTGGAAGTGGATTTTTATGTCATTTACTCATCTCTGTAAACCTTAGGCTACTAGTTTTCTATAAGTAGGACCTTTTACTATTGTATTGAGATATCTGGGTAGCTATCTTCATTTTTATGCTATCTTAGATCATTGGGAGGCTGGCCTCACGGCCATGCCTAGACCCTGTTCTTATGTATTTTCAACGGTGGAGCTTCTACACACCATAGATTAAGGTGTGGAGCTCTGCTGTACCTCGAGTATTAATGCAATTACTATTGTTCTTCTATTCAATTCCGCTTGTTCTTGTTCTAAGATATCACTTGTTCTTCAACTTGATGAATGTGATGATCCGTGACACTCATCATCATTCTCACCTATGAACGTGTGACTGACAACCACCTCCGTTCTACCTTCGATTGGGTGAATATCTCTTGGATTCCTGATTGCACGATGCATGGTTGATCGCCTGACAACCGAGTGCTCGCCTGACAACCGAGCCAACCATTCCGTGAGATCAGAGTCTTCGTGGTATAGGCAAGAACTGATGGCGGCATTCAAGAGAATCCGGAAGGTCTAACCTTGTCTGTGGTATTCTGAGTAGGATTCAATGATTGAATGACTGTGACGTGCTTCAAACTCCTAGCAGGCGGGGCGTTAGTGACAGACGCAAAAGAATCGATGGATTCTATTCCGGCCTGACCAAGAACCGACAGATGATTATCCATGCTGTGACAGAGCATAGGCAACGTTTTCACTGAGAGGATGGGAGGTAGCCATTGACAACGGTGAAACCCTACATGAGCTTGCCATGGAAAGGAATAAGAAGGATTGGATGAAGACAGTAGGAAAGCAGAGAGACGGAAGGGAAGGCATCTTCATGCGCTTATCTGAAGTTCCTACCAATGAATTACATAAGTATCTCTATCTTTATCTTTATGTTTTATGCGTTCATCACCATATCCATTTGAGTTTGCCTGACTAAGATTTACAAGATGACCATAGCTTGCTTCATACTAACAATCTCCGTGGGATCAACCCTTACTCGCGTAAGGTTTATTACTTGGACGACCCAGTGCACTTGCTGGTTAGTTGTGCGAAGTTGTGTAATGCCATGGTATTGAGCTACCAAGTTTTTGGGGTTCATGACCGGGGATTATGAGAGTTGTGAAAAGTATTGTTCACAATTTCGCGCACCAAGTTTTTGGCGCCGTTGCCGGGGATTGTTCAGTTTGGACAACTGAAGGTTCATCTTGTTGCTTAGATTAGGTATTTTTTTCTTCGAAATTCTTGAAGATGAATTCTAGAGTTTCATGATGATTTGTTGAAATCTGGCTGGCTGTGAAGCCATGTCTAATTTCATTGGACCGAGGTTTCAACTTATCATCACAAGAGCTTGTTGATTTTTATCAATCTTGCTTTTGGAGCAGTGATCTGCTAAGGCTTGGCTGGCCTTTGGCCATGTCTAGTGTTTTGGACCGAAGCTTTTCTTTGAAAGCTTGGCTGGCTGTGAAGCCATGTCTAATTCCTGGACCGAAGTCTTAGACTAGCATTGCACTGATTCCTGGAATTCTCATTAAGAATTTTGATATCTTTTTCCACTTAATTTTCGAAAAACACAAAAAAATCAAAAAAATCATAAAATCCAAAAATTTCTTGTTTGAGTCTAGTGTCTCATCTTAAGTTTGGTGTCAATTGCATGCATTCATTCATGTGTCTTAAGGATCTTCAAGTAATTCTTGATGATTTTCGTGCTCTGATCTTTGAATTCTATTGACTTGAGTGTTTTGTGTGTCTCATATGCATTCTCATTTTGTTAGTGTCAGTAGTATACAAACTGCTAAGTTTGGTGTCTTGCATGCATTTTTTTTTATTCTTGTTGCATTTTGATTTGTCCTTATTATTAAAAATCCAAAAATATTTTTAATTTGTGTCTTTTCAAGTCAATAATACAGATAATTGAAGATTCAGAACATTCAGCAGAGGAATTGCACAGAAAAAGCTGGGCGTTCAAAACGCCCAGTGAAGAAGGACAGACTGGCGTTTAAACGCCAACCAGGGTACCTGGTTGGGCGTTTAACGCCCAAAAGGGTAGCATTTTGGGCGTTAAACGCCAGAATGTGCACCATTCTGGGCGTTTAATGCCAGGATGGCACAAGGGGGAAGATTTTGTTTTCAAATCAAATTTTTTTCAGGTTTTCAAAGTTTTTCAAAATCAAATCTTTTTCAAATCATATCTTTTCAATCAAATCTTTTTCAAAATCAATTTCTTTCTATTTTCAAAGATACTTGCTATCAATTAATGATTTGACTCAACATTTCAAGTATGTTGCCTTTTCTGTTGAGAAAGGTTTAATGTTTGAATCATATCTTTTCTTGTTAGACAAGTTTTTAATTTTCAAAATCAAATCTTTTTTTTAAAATGTTTTTCAAATCATATCTTCTCAATCACATTTTTTTAAAACTAATCATATCTTCTTAACCACATCTTTTTCAAAATAGTTTTCAATCAAATCTTTTTGATTTCTAATTTCAAAATCTTTTTCAAAAATCACTTGATTTCTTTTCCACTTTCATTTTTCGAAAATTAAATAATGTTTTTCAAAAATGTTTTCAAAATCTTTCACTTAATTTTCGAAAATTACTTCCCTCCTTCTCACATCCTTCTATTTATGGACTAACACTATCCCTTAATGCAAAATTCGAACTCCATTTCCTCTGATAAGTTCGAATTTTCTACTTCTGTCTTCTACTCTTCTTTTCCTCTGACACTTCAAGGAATCTCTATACTGTGACATAGAGGATTCCACATTTTCTTGTTCCCTTCTCTTTCTTATGAGCAGGAACAGAGACAAAAGCATTCTTGTTGAGGCTGATCCTGAACCTGAAAGGACCTTGAAGAGAAAGCTAAGAGAAGCTAAAGCACAACTCTCTTTAGAGGACCTGACCGAATTCTTCAAAGAAAAAGAACACATGGCAGCCGAAAACAACAACGCCAACAATGCAAGGAAGGTGCTTGGTGACTTTACTGCACCTACTCCCGACTTCTATGGGAGAAGCATCTCTATCCCTGCCATTGGAGCAAACAACTTTGAGCTTAAGCCTCAATTAGTTTCTCTAATGCAATAGAATTGCAAGTTCCATGGACTTCCATTGGAAGATCCTCATCAGTTTTTAGCTGAGTTCTTGCAAATCTGTGACACTGTTAAGACTAATGGGGTTGACCCTGAGGTCTACAGACTTATGCTATTCCCTTTTGCTGTAAGAGACAGAGCTAGAACATGGTTGGACTCTCAACCTAAAGAAAGCCTGGACTCTTGGGAAAAGCTAGTCAATGCCTTCTTGGCAAAGTTCTTTCCACCTCAAAAATTGAGTAAGCTTAGAGTGGAAGTCCAAACCTTCAGACAGAAGGAAGGAGAATCCCTCTATGAAGCTTGGGAAAGATACAAACAATTAATCAGAAAGTGTCCCTCTGATATGCTTTCTGAATGGAGCATCATAGGTATTTTCTGTGATGGTCTCTCTGAACTGTCCAAGATGTCTTTGGATAGCTCTGCTGGAGGATCTCTTCATCTGAAGAAGACGCCTACTGAGGCTCAAGAACTGATTGAAATGGTTGCAAATAACCAATTCATGTACACTTCTGAAAGAAATCCTGTGAACAATGGGACTAGTCAGAAGAAAGGAGTTCTTGAGATTGACACTCTGAATGCCATATTAGCTCAGAACAAAATATTGACTCAACAAGTCAATATGATTTCTCAAAGTCTGTCTGGAATGCAAAATGCACCAAGCAGTACTAAGGAAGCTTCATCTGAGGAAGAAGCTTATGATCCTGAGAATCCTTCAATAGAAGAGGTGAATTACATGGGAGAACCCTATGGAAACACCTATAATCCTTCATGGAGGAATCATCCAAATCTTTCATGGAAGGATCAACAGAGACCTCAACAAGGTTTCAACAATAATAATGGTGGAAGAAACAGGTTCAGCAATAGCAAACCTTTTCCATCATCTTCTCAGCAACAGATAGAGAGCTCTAAGCAGAATACCTCTGACTTAGCAACCATGGTCTCTGATCTAATCAAAACCACTCAAAGTTTCATGACTGAAACAAGGTCCTCCATTAGAAACTTGGAAGGACAAGTGGGTCAGCTGAGCAAGAAAATTACTGAACTCCCTCCTAGTACTCTCCCAAGCAATACAGAAGAAAATCCAAAAGGAGAGTGCAAGGCCATCAACATGGCCGAATTTTGGGAGGAAGAAGAGGCAGAGAACGCCACTGAGGAAGACCTCACTGGGCATCCACTGGCCTCCAATGAGTTCCCCAATGAGGAACCATGGGAATCTGAGGCTCAAATTGAGACCATAGAGATTCCATTGGACTTACTTCTGCCATTCATGAGCTCTGATGAGTACTCTTCCTCTGAAGAGGATGAGTATGTCACTGAAGAGCAAGTTGCTAAATACCTTGGAGCAATCATGAAGTTGAATGACAAGTTATTTGGAAATGAGACTTGGGAGGATGAACCTCCTTTGCTCACCAATGAACTGGATGACTTGTCTAGGCAGAAACTGCCTCAAAAGAGGCAGGATCCTGGGAAGTTTTCAATACCTTATACCATAGGCACCATGACCTTCAAGAAGGCCTTGTGTGACTTAGGGTCAAGTGTAAACCTCATGCCCCTCTCTGTAATGGAGAAGCTAGGGATCTTTGAGGTGCAAGCTGCAAAAATCTCACTAGAGATGGCAGACAACTCAAGAAAACAAGCCTATGGACTTGTAGAGGATGTTCTGGTAAAAGTTGAAGACCATTACATCCCTACTGATTTCATAGTCCTAGAGACTGGGAAGTGCATGGATGAATCCATCATCCTTGGCAGACCCTTCCTAGCCACAGCAAAGGCTGTGATTGATGTTGATAGAGGAGAGTTGATCATTCAAGTGAATGAAGAATCCTTGGTGTTTAAGGCTCAAGGATATCCCTCTGTCACCATGGAGAGGAAGCATGAAGAGCTCCTCTCAAAACAGAGCCAAACAGAGCCCCCACAGTCAAACTCTAAGTTTGGTGTTGGGAGGCCACAACCAAACTCTAAGTTTGGTGTTGAACCCCCACATTCAAACTCTAAGTTTGGTGTTGGGAGGTTCCAACATGGCTCTGAGCACCAGTGAGGCTCCATGAGAGTCCTCTGTCAAGCTAATGACATTAAAGAAGCGCTTGTTGGGAGGCAACCCAATGTTTTATAATTAACTATTTTCTTTTGTTATTTTATGTCTTTTGTAGGTTGATGATCATAAGAAGTCACAAAATCAATGAAAAAAGCAAAAACAGAATGAAAAACAGGAAGAAAAACAGCACACCCTGGAGGACGCACCTACTGGCGTTTAAACGCCAGTAAGGTTAGCAGTTGGGCGTTTAACGCCCAGTCTGGCACCATTCTGGGCGTTTAACGCCAGAAAGGGGCACCAGACTGGCGTTAAACGCCAGAAAAGGGTAAGAAGCTGGCGTTAAACGCCAGAAATGGGCACCAGCCCGGCGTTTAACGCCAGAAATGGCACAAAACGTGATTTTGCATGCCATTTGGTGCAGGGATAACTTTTCCTTGACACCTCAGGATCTGTGGACCCCACAGGATCCCCACCTACCCTACCACTCTCTCTCTTCTTCACCAATCACCTCAACACCTCTTCCCCAAAAACCCTTCACCTATCAAATCCCATCTTTCTCTTCACCACTCACATCCATCCTTCATAAAACCCCACCTACCCCACCATTCAAATTCAAACCACTTTCCCACCCAAACCCACCCTCAAATGGCCGAACATCCCTTTCCCTCTCTCCTATATAAACCCTCCTTCACTCCTTCCTTTTCACACACCTTAAACACCATTTCTCTCCCCTTTGGCCGAATACAAAGCCATTCCCTTTCTCCTCATTTCTTCTTCTTCTACTCTCTTCTTTCTTCTTTTGCTCGAGGACGAGCAAACATTTTAAGTTTGGTGTGGTAAAAGCATTGCCTTTTGTTTTTCCATAACCATTTATGGCATCCAAGGCCGGAGAAACCTCTAGAAAGAGGAAAGGGAAGGCAAAAGCTTCCACCTCCGAGTCATGGGAGATGGAGAGATTCATCTCAAGGGTGCATCAAGACCATTTCTACGAAGTTGTGGCCTTGAAGAAGGTGATCCCCGAGGTCCCTTTTTCACTCAAAAAAGGTGAATATCCGGAGATCCGACATGAGATCGAAGAAGAGGTTGGGAAGTTCTTACCAACCCCATTCAACAAGTCGGAATCTTGATGGTTCAAGAGTTCTACGCCAATGCATGGATCACCAAGAACCATGACCAAAGTGTGAACCCGAATCCAAAGAATTATCTTACTATGGTTCGGGGGAATACTTGGATTTTAGTCCGGAAAGTGTAAGGTTGGCATTCAACTTGCCTATGATGCAAGGAGATGAACATCCTTACACTAGAAGGGTCAACTTTGATCAAAGGTTGGACCAAGTCCTCACAGTCATATGTGAAGAGGGCGCCCAATGGAAGAGAGATTCAAGAGGAAAGCCGGTTCAATTAAGAAGGCATGACCTCAAGCCCGTGGCTAGAGGATGGTTAGAGTTTATACAACGCTCAATCATTCCCACTAGCAACCGGTCTGAAGTTACCATAGACCGGGCTATCATGATCCATAGCATCATGATTGGAGAAGAAATAGAGGTTCATGAGGTTATAGCCCAAGAACTCTATAAGGTGGCAGACAAGTCTTCTACCTTGGCAAGGTTAGCCTTTCCTCATCTCATTTGTCACCTCTGTTATTCAGTTGGAGTTGACATAGAGGGAGACATCCCCATTGATGAGGACAAGCCCATCACTAAGAAGAGGATGGAGCACACAAGAGATCCCACTCATCATGAGATCCCTGAGATTCCTCAAGGGATGCACTTTCCTCCACAAAACTATTGGGAGCAACTAAACACCTCCCTAGGAGAGTTGAGTTCCAACATGGGACAACTAAGGATGGAGCAACAAGAATACTCCATCATCCTTCATGAAATTAGAGAAGACCAAAGAATCATGAGGGAGGAGCAACAAAGACAAGGAAGAGACATTGAGGAGCTCAAGCACTCCATAGGATCTTCAAGAGGAAGAAAGAGCCGCCATCACTAAGGTGGACCCGTTCTTTGATTTCCTTGTTCTTTATTCTTCTGTTTTTCGAATTTTAGTGTTTATGTTTATCTATGTTTGTGTCTTGTGATCATTAGTGTCTTAGTGTCTATGCCTTAAAGTTATGAATGTCCTATGAATCCATCACCTTTCTTGAATAAAAACGTGCTTAATTGAAAAGGAAAGAATTGCATGAATTTTGAATTTTATAACAGTTTAATTATTTTGATGTGGTGGCAATATTTTTGTTTTCTGAATGTATGCTTAAACAGTGCATATGTCTTTTGAATTTGTGGTTCATGAATGTTGGCTCTTGAAAGAATGATGAAAAAGGAGACATGTTACTGAGGATCTGAAAAATCATAAAAAATGATTCTTGAAGCAAAAAAAAAGTATTTCTATTCAAAAAAAAAAATCGAAAAAAAAAATTTCGAAAAAAAAAATATAAAAGTTGTGATCCAAGGCAAAAAGAGTGTGCTTAAGAACCCTGGACACCTCTAATTGGGGACTTTAGCAAAGCTGAGTCACAATCTGAAAAGGTTCACCCAATTATGTGTCTGTGGCATGTATGTATCCGGTGGTAATACTGGAAGACAAAGTGCTTTGGGCCACAGCCAAGACTCAATAAGTAGCTGGGTTCAAGAATCATCATACTTTACTAGGAGAATCAATAACACTATCTGGATTCTGAGTTCCTAAAGAAGCCAATCATTCTGAATTTCAAAGGATAGAGTGAGATGCCAAAACTATTCAGAGGCAAAAAGCTAAAAGCCCCGCTCATCTAATTAATACTGATCTTCACAGATGTTTTTGGGATTCATTGCATATTCTCTTCTTTTTAGCTTATTTGATTTTCAGTTGCTTGAGGACAAGCAACAATTTAAGTTTGGTGTTGTGATGAGCGGATAATTTATACGCTTTTTGGCATTGTTTTTAGTATGTTTTTGGTATGATATAGTTAGTTTTTAGTATATTTTTATTAGTTTTTAGCTAAAATTCACTTTTCTGGACTTTACTATGAGTTTGTGTGTTTTTCTGTGATTTCAGGTATTTTCTGGCTGAAATTGAGGGACCTGAGCAAAAATCTGATTCAGAGACTAAAAAGGACTGCAGATGCTGTTGGATTCTGACCTCCCTGCACTCGAAGTGGATTTTCTGGAGCTACAGAAGCCCAATTGGCGCGCTCTCAATGGCGTTGGAAAGTAGACATCCTGGGCTTTCTAGCAATATATGATAGTCCATACTTTGCCCAAGATTTGATGGCCCAAACCGGCGTTCAAAGTCACCCTCAGAAATCCCAGCGTTAAACGCTGGAACTGGCACCCAAATGGGAGTTAAACACCCAAACTGGCATAAAAGCTGGCTGATGAGCGGATAATTTATACGCTTTTTGGCATTGTTTTTATATAGTTTTTAGTAAGTTTAAGCTACTTTTAGGGATGTTTTCATTAGTTTTTATGTTAAATTCACATTTCTGGACTTTACTATGAGTTTGTGTGTTTTTCTGTGATTTCAGGTAAATTCTGACTGAAATTGAGGGATTTGAGCAAAACTCTGAAAAAGGCTGACAAAAGGACTGCTGATGCTGTTGGAATCTGACCTCCCTGCACTCAAAATGGATTTTCTGGAGCTACAGAACTCCAATTGGCGCGCTCTCAACGGCGTTGGAAAGTAGACATCCAGAGCTTTCCAGCAATATATAATAGTCCATACTTTATTCGAAGATTGACGACGTAACTTGGCGTTGAACGCCAAGTACAAGCTGCTTTCTGGAGTTAAACGCCAGAAAAACGTCATGATCCGGAGTTGAACGCCCAAAACACGTCATAACTCGAAGTTCAACTCCAAGAGAAGCCTTAACTCGTGGATTGATCAAGCTCAGCCCAAGCATACACCAAGTGGGCCCCGGAAGTGAATTTATGCATCAATTACTTACTCATGTAAACCCTAGTAGCTAGTCTAGTATAAATAGGATAAGTTACTATTGTATTAGACATCTTTGGTCTCAGTTTTGTTTTATTCTTCATCCTAAGAGATCATTGATCACGTTAGGGGGGCTGGCCATTCGGCCATGCCTGAACCTCCTTTGCTTATGTATTTTCAACGGTGGAGTTTCTGCACACCATAGATTAAGGGTGTGGAGCTCTGCTGTACCTCAAGTATTAATGAAATTCTATTATCTCTTATTCAAATCTCTCTTATTCTTATTCCAAGATATTCATTCGTACCCAAGAACATGATGAATGTGATGAGTTAGATTACCCTCATTATCATTCTCACTTATGAACGCGCGTGATTGACAACCACTTCCGTTCTATATGAAACAGAGCTTGAATGCGTATCTCTTAGATTCCCCAACAGAATCTTCGTGGTATAAGCTAGATAGATGGCGGCATTTATGAGGATCCGGAAAGTCTCACCTTGTCTGTGGTATTCCGAGTAGGATCCTGGGAATCCGGAAAGTCTAACCTTGTCTGTGGTATTCCGAGTAGGATTCCGGTAATGAATGACTGTGACGTGCTTCAAACTTGTAACCTGCTGGGCGTTAGTGACAGACGCAAAAGAATCAATGGATTCTATTCCAGTAGGAGCGGGAACCAACCGGTGATTAGCCGTACTGTGACAGAGTGCGTGAGCATTAGTTTTCACTGCGAGGATGGGATGTAGCCATCAGCCATGGGTGATGCCTCCAGACGATTAGCCGTGCGACTGACAACCGCATAGGATCATTTTCCCGAGAGGATGAAAGTAGCCACAGTTGATGGTGAACCCCTATACAAAGCTTGCCATGGAAAGGAGTAAGAAGGATTGAGTAGAAGCAGTAGGAGAGCAGGCGTCCTTGGGCTCTACAGCATCTCCATCCGCTTATCTGAAATTCCCACCAATGAATCTGCATAAGTATTCTATCCCTTTTATTATTCCTTTTTATTATTTATTCCAATAATCACAATTACCCTTTAATCTGCCTAACTGAGATTTACAAGGTGACCATAGCTTGCTTCATACCAACAATCTCTGTGGGATCGACCCTTACTCACGTAAGGTTTATTACTTGGACGACCCAGTACACTTGCTGGTTAGTTGAACAGAGTTGTGAATTCAACCAGTGCCAATTTCTAAATTCCATAATTCCACAGTAGAATGCAAATCAAAGAATAGTGATCACAATTTCGTCCACCAAGTTTTTGGCGCCGTTGCCGGGGATTGTTCGAGTATGGACAACTGACGGTTCATCTTGTTGCTCAGATTAGGTAATTTTCTTTTCAAAAATCTTTTTCAAAATTTTTCTTTTATTTTTCGTTTTTCTAACCATGTTTTTCGAAAAAAATTAAATAAAAATACAAAAAAATTAGAAAATCATAAAAATCAAAAATATTTTGTGTTTCTTGTTTGAGTCTTGAGTCAAAATTTTAAGTTTGGTGTCAATTGCATGCTTTTAAAATTTTTCTTGCATTTTTCGAAAATCTCATTCATTCATAGTGTCCTTCATGATCTTCAAGTTGTTCTTGACAAGTCTTCTTGTTTGATCTTGATGAATTCTTGTTTAGTGTTGTTTGTTGTTTTTCATGTGCATTTTTGCATTCATATTTTCCAGGCATTAAAGATTTCTAAGTTTGGTGTCTTGCATGTTTTCTTTGCATTAAAAATTTTTCAAAATTATGTTCTTGATGTTCATCATGATCTTCAAAGTGTTCTTGGTGTTCATCTTGACATTCATAGCATTCTTGCATGCATTCATTGTTTTGATCTAAAAATTTCATGCATTGAGTATTTTTGTTGTTTTTCTTTCTCATAATTAAAATATTCAAAAAATCAAAAAAATATCCTTTCCTTATTTTCCTCCAAATTTTCGAAATTTTGGGTTGACTTGGTCAAAAATTTTCAAAATTAGTTGTTTCTTACAAGTCAAGTCAAAATTTCAATTTTAAAAATCTTATCTTTTCAAAATCTTTTTCAAAAATCATATCTTTTTCATTTTTTTTATAAATTTCGAAAATTTCAAAAATCTTTTTCAAATATTTTCAAAATCTTTTTCTTATCTTTATATCAAATTTTCGAAAATTAACTAACAAGTAATGTGATTGGTTCAAAAATTTGAAGTTTGTTACTTTCTTGTTAAGAAAGGTTCAATCTTTAAGTTCTAGAATCTTATCTTGTAGTTTCTTGTTAGTTAAGTAATTTTAAAAATTAAATCTTTTTCAAAATATCTTTTTCTTAAAAATCTTTTTATCTTTTTTATCTTATCTTTTTCAAAAATTTTATCTTTTTCAAAATTTGATTTTAAAATATCTTATCTAACTTCTTATCTTTTTATCTTTTTCAAATTTTGATTTCAAATCTTTTTCAATCAACTAACTAACTTTTTGTTTGTTTCTTATCTTTTTCAAAACCACCTAACTACTTTTCCCTCTCTAATTTTCGAAAATTCTCCCTCTCTTTTCAAAAATTCTTTTTGTTTTAAATTTTAATTTTAAATTATATTTTGTCTTTGATTTTCGAAAATTACTAACCTCTTTTTCAAAAATTATTTTCGAAATCTTCCTTCTCTTTTCTTCTTCTATTTAATTAATTAATTACTAACACTTCTCTTCACCTCTCTTCATCCAAAAATCCGAATCCATCTTTCTTCTTTCTTCTACCCCTTTCTTCTTCTACTAACATAAGGGAATCTCTATACTGTGACATAGAGGATTCCTCTTTCTTTTCTTGTTTTCTTCTCTTTCATATGAGCAGGAACAGGGAAAAAGGCACTCTTGTTGAAGTTGATCCAGAACCTGAAAGGACTCTGAAGAGAAAATTAAGAGAAGCTAAATTACAACAA
Organism: Arachis hypogaea; assembly: GCF_003086295.3. NCBI lineage: Eukaryota > Viridiplantae > Streptophyta > Magnoliopsida > Fabales > Fabaceae > Arachis > Arachis hypogaea. Next base: position 17,863,971 of record NC_092038.1, on the reverse strand, counting down.
TCCAGAAACAACCTTTCAGAAATTTTCGAACAAGAGAAGGACATGGCAGCCGAAAATAATAATAGTAATAATGCAAGGAGAATGCTTGGTGACTTCACAAAACCAACATCCAAGTTTGATGGAAGAAGCATCTCCATTCCTGCCATTGGAGCCAATAACTTTGAGCTTAAGCCTCAACTAGTTGCTTTAATGCAACAAAACTGCAAGTTTTATGGACTTCCATCTGAAGATCCTTATCAGTTCTTAACTGAGTTCTTGCAGATCTGTGAGACTGTAAAAACGAATGGAGTTGATCCTGAAGTCTACAGACTCATGCTTTTCCCTTTTGTTGTAAGAGACAGAGCTAGAATATGGTTGGATTCACAACCTAAGGATAGCCTGGACTCCTGGGATAAGCTGGTCACTGCTTTCTTAGATAAGTTCTTTCCTCCTCAAAAGCTGAGCAAGCTGAGAGTGGATGTTCAAACTTTCAAACAAAAAGATGGTGAATCCCTCTATGAAGCTTGGGAAAGATACAAGCAGCTGACCAAAAGATGTCCATCTGACATGTTTTCAGAATGGACCCTATTAGATATATTCTATTATGGTCTCTCTGAATTTTCGAAAATGTCATTGGACCATTCTGCAGGTGGATCTATTCACCTGAAGAAGACGCCTGAAGAGGCTCAAGAACTCATTGACATAGTTGCAAACAACCAGTTCATGTATACCTCTGAGAGGAATTCCGTGAATAATGGGATACCTCAGAAGAAAGGAGTTCTTGAAATTGATGCTCTGAATGCCATATTGGCTCAGAACAAAATGTTGACTCAACAGGTCAACATAATCTCTCAAAATCTGAATGGATTGCAACATGCATCCAACAGTACTAGAGAGGTAGCTTCTGAAGAAGCTTATGATCCTGAGAACCCTGCCATGGCAGAAGTTAATTACATGGGTGAACCTTATGGAAACACCTATAACCCATCATGGAGAAATCATCCAAATTTCTCCTGGAAGGATCAACAAAAGCCTCAAAAAGGCTTTAATAATGGTGGACGCAATAGGCTGAACAATAGTAAGCCATATCCATCATCTTCTCAGCAACAGACAGAGAATTCTGAACAAAACACTTCTAATTTAGCCAATATTGTCTCTGATCTGTCAAAAGCCACTTTCAGTTTCATGAATGAAACAAGATCCTCCATTAGAAATTTGGAGGCACAAGTGGGCCAGCCGAGTAAGAAAGTCATTGAAACTCCTCCCAGTATTCTCCCAAGCAATACAGAAGAGAATCCAAAAGGAGAGTGCAAGGCCATTGATTTGATCAAAGTGGCCGAATGCACTAGGGAGGAGGAGGACGAAAATCCTAGTGAGGAAGGCCTCCTGGGACGTCCTTCAATCAAGAAGGAGTCTCCTATTAAGGAACCAGAGGAATCTGAGGCTCATCTAGAGACCATAGAGATTCCATTAAATCTCCTTCTGCCATTCATGAGCTCTGAAGACTATTCTTCCTCTGAAGAGGATGAAGATGTGACTGGAGAGCAAGTTGCTCAATACTTAGGAGCTATCATGAAGCTGAATGCCAAGTTATTTGGTAATGAGACTTGGGAAAGTGAACCTCCCTTGCTCATTAGTGAACTAGATACTTGGATTCAGAAAACTCTACCTCAAAAGAAACAAGATCCTGGCAAGTTCTTAATACCTTGTACCATTGGCACCATGAGCTTTGAAAAAGCTCTATGTGATCTAGGGTCAGGGATAAATCTTATGCCACTCTCTGTAATGGAGAAGCTGGGGATCATTGAGGTACAACCTGCCTTGTTCTCATTACAACTGGCAGACAAGTCATTGAGACAAGCTTATGGAATAGTAGAGGACGTGTTAGTAAAGGTTGAAGGCCTTTACATCTCTACTGATTTCATAATCTTAGACACTAGGAAGGAAGAGGATGATTGCATCATCCTTGGAAGACCTTTCCTAGCCACAGCAGGAGCTGTGATAGATGTCAACAGAGGTGAGTTAGTCCTTCAATTGAATGGGGACTACCTTGTGTTCAAGGCACATGGCCATTCCTCTGTGATAGAAGAGAGTAAGCATGAAGAGCTTCTCTCAGTTCAGAGTCAAGAAGAGCCCCCACAGTCAAACTCTAAGTTTGGTGTTGTGAGGCCGCAACCAAACTCTAAGTTTGGTGTTCAAACCCCATATCCAAACTCTAAGTTTGGTGTTGGGACCACACTAAAATTGACCTGATCACCTTGTGGCTCCATGAGAGCCACTGTCAAGCTATTGACATTAAAGAAGCGCTTGTTGGAAGGCAACCCAATTTTATTTATCTAATTTTATTTTATTTTTTTTTATGGTTATTTTGTGTTTTATTAGGTACATGATCATGAGGAGTCACGAAAAAATAAAAAAAAAATTAAAAACAGAGTCAAAAACAGAAGAAAAAAATTTTTCACCCTGGAGGACGCACGGGCTGGCGTTCAACGCCAGTAAGGTGCATCTGGCCGGCGTTCAACGCCAGAACAGAGCACCATTCTGGCGCTGAACGCCAGAAATAAGCAACATCCTGGCGCTGAACGCCAGGAATGTGCCCAGAGAAAAACTGGCGCTGAACACCAGTAACAAGCATGAAACTGGCGTTCAACGCCAGAAACATGCATCACATGGGCGTTGAACGCCCAGAACGTGCACCAATGGGCGTTTAAACGCCAGAATGATGCACGAAGGCATTTTACATGCCTATATGGTGAAGGAATGGTATTTTTTTTCACCTCAGGATCTGTGGACCCCACAGGATCCCCACCTACCTCGCCCTCTCTCTTTCCATTCATGGTCATCCCTTCTATTTTTCATTCACCACCTACATCTATCCACTCTTCCCCATACACCCCACCTACCTTTACAATTCAACTTCTCTTTCCCACCCATTCCCACCCATATAGCCGAATCCATCTCCCCTCACTCACCTCCATCTTCTTCTTCTTCTTCTTCTCTTCTTTCTTTTCTTGCTCGAGGGCGAGCAATATTTTAAGTTTGGTGTGGTAAAAGCATAGCTTTTTTGCTTTTCCATTACCATTAATGGCACCTAAGGCCAGAGAAACCTCAAAGAGAAGATAAAAACTTCCACCTCTGAGTCTTGAGAGATGGAAAATATAAGCCGTCATAGCTTAGTGGTATAACATGTGGCTGCAAATCAAGAGATCCCTGAGATACCTCAGGGGATAAGTTGCCCTCCACACAAATATTGGAAGCAACTAAGGGTAGAAACACCAAAATTACTAGGAATAATTCAACAGAAGCAAGGAAGAGACATAGAGGAGCTCAAAAAGCACCATTGGACCTTCAAGAAGGCGCCACCCTCACTCAGGTGGATTCATTCCTTGCTCTTTATTTCTTTCTGTTTTTAGTTTTTTAATGTTGTGTTTATCTATGTTTTGTGTCTCTACTTCATGATCATTAGTATGTAACCATGCCTTAAAGCTATGAATAAAATCCATTAATCCTTCACCTTTCTTAAATGAAAAATGTTTTAATTCAAAAGAACAAGAAGTACATGAATTTCGAAAATAGCTCTTGAATTTAATTTAATTATATTGATGTGGTGACAATACTTTTGTTTTCTGAATGAATGCTTGAACAGTGCATATTTTTGATCTTGTTGTTTATGAGTGTTAAAATTGTTGGCTCTTGAAAGAATGATGAACAAAGAGAAATGTTATTGATGATCTGAAAAATCATGAAATTGATTCTTGAAGCAAGAAAAAGCAGTGAAAAAGGAAGCTTTAAAAAAAAAAGTAGCGAAAAAAAAAATAGAAAGAAAAAGAAGGAGCAGTAGAAAAAGCCAATAGCCCTTAAAACCAAAAGGCAAGGGTAAAAAGGATCCAAGGCTTTGAGCATCAATGGATAGGAGGGCCCAAGGAAATAAAATCCAGGCCTAAGCGGCTAAATCAAGCTGTCCCTAACCATGTGCTTGTGTCATGAAGGCCCAAGTGAAAAGCTTGAGACTGAGTGGTTAAAGTCGTGATCCAAAGCAAAAGAGTGTGCTTAAGAGCTCTGGACACCACTAACTGGGGACTCTAGCAAAGCTGAGTCACAATTTGAAAAGGTTCACCCAGTTATGTGTCTGTGGCATTGATGTATCCGGTGGTAATACTGGAAAACAAAGTGCTTAGGGCCACGGCCAAGACTCATAAGTAGCTGTGTTCAAGAATCAACATGCTTAACTAGGAAAGTCAATAACACTATCCGAAATTCTAAGTTCCTAGAGAAGCCAACCACTCTAAACTTCAAAGGAAAAAGTGAGATGCCAAAACTGTTTAGAAGCAAAAAGCTACAAGTCCCGCTCATCTAATTAAATTAATATTCATTGATATTCTGAGATTTATAGTATATTCTCTTCTTTTATCCTATTTGATTTCCAGTTGCTTGGGGACAAGCAACAATTTAAGTTTGGTGTTGTGATGAGCGGATAATTTATACGCTTTTTGGCATTTTTTTTTATATAGTTTTTAGTAAGTTTAAGCTACTTTTAGGGATGTTTTCATTAGTTTTTATGTTAAATTCACATTTCTGGACTTTACTATGAGTTTGTGTGTTTTTCTGTGATTTCAGGTAAATTCTGACTTAAATTGAGGGATTTGAGCAAAACTCTGAAAAAGGCTGACAAAAGGACTGCTGATGCTGTTGGAATCTGACCTCCCTGCACTCAAAATAGATTTTCTGGAGCTACAGAACTCCAATTGGCGCGCTCTCAACGGCGTTGGAAAGTAGACATCCAGAGCTTTCCAGCAATATATAATAGTCCATACTTTATTCGAAGATTGACGACGTAACTTGGCGTTGAACGCCAAGTACAAGCTGCTTTCTGGAGTTAAACGCCAGAAAAACGTCATGATCCGGAGTTGAACGCCCAAAACACGTCATAACTCGAAGTTCAACTCCAAGAGAAGCCTTAACTCGTGGATTGATCAAGCTCAGCCCAAGCATACACCAAGTGGGCCCCGGAAGTGAATTTATGCATCAATTACTTACTCATGTAAACCCTAGTAGCTAGTCTAGTATAAATAGGATAAGTTACTATTGTATTAGACATCTTTGGTCTCAGTTTTGTTTTATTCTTCATCCTAAGAGATCATTGATCACGTTAGGGGGGCTGGCCATTCGGCCATGCCTGAACCTCCTTTGCTTATGTATTTTCAACGGTGGAGTTTCTGCACACCATAGATTAAGGGTGTGGAGCTCTGCTGTACCTCAAGTATTAATGAAATTCTATTATCTCTTATTCAAATCTCTCTTATTCTTATTCCAAGATATTCATTCGTACCCAAGAACATGATGAATGTGATGAGTTAGATTACCCTCATTATCATTCTCACTTATGAACGCGCGTGATTGACAACCACTTCCGTTCTACATGAAACAGAGCTTGAATGCGTATCTCTTAGATTCCCCAACAGAATCTTCGTGGTATAAGCTAGATAGATGGCGGCATTTATGAGGATCCGGAAAGTCTCACCTTGTCTGTGGTATTCCGAGTAGGATCCTGGGAATCCGGAAAGTCTAACCTTGTCTGTGGTATTCCGAGTAGGATTCCGGTAATGAATGACTGTGACGTGCTTCAAACTTGTAACCTGCTGGGCGTTAGTGACAGACGCGAAAGAATCAATGGATTCTATTCCAGTAGGAGCGGGAACCAACCAGTGATTAGCCGTACTGTGACAGAGTGCGTGAGCATTAGTTTTCACTGCGAGGATGGGATGTAGCCATCAGCCATGGGTGATGCCTCCAGACGATTAGCCGTGCGACTGACAACCGCATAGGATCATTTTCCCGAGAGGATGAAAGTAGCCACAGTTGATGGTGAACCCCTATACAAAGCTTGCCATGGAAAGGAGTAAGAAGGATTGAGTAGAAGCAGTAGGAGAGCAGGCGTCCTTGGGCTCTACAGCATCTCCATTCGCTTATCTGAAATTCTCACCAATGAATCTGCATAAGTATTCTATCCCTTTTATTATTCCTTTTTATTATTTATTCCAATAATCACAATTACCCTTTAATCTGCCTAACTGAGATTTACAAGGTGACCATAGCTTGCTTCATACCAACAATCTCTGTGGGATCGACCCTTACTCACGTAAGGTTTATTACTTGGACGACCCAGTACACTTGCTGGTTAGTTGAACGGAGTTGTGAATTCAACCAGTGCCAATTTCTAAATTCCATAATTCCACAGTAGAATGCAAATCAAAGAATAGTGATCACAATTTCGTCCACCACTGGCGTTTAACTCCAAGAAGAGTCTCTACACGAAAATGCTTCATTGCTCAGCCCAAGCACACACCAAGTGGGCCTGGAAGTGGATTTTTATGTCATTTACTCATCTCTGTAAACCTTAGGCTACTAGTTTTCTATAAGTAGGACCTTTTACTATTGTATTGAGATATCTGGGTAGCTATCTTCATTTTTATGCTATCTTAGATCATTGGGAGGCTGGCCTCACGGCCATGCCTAGACCCTGTTCTTATGTATTTTCAACGGTGGAGCTTCTACACACCATAGATTAAGGTGTGGAGCTCTGCTGTACCTCGAGTATTAATGCAATTACTATTGTTCTTCTATTCAATTCCGCTTGTTCTTGTTCTAAGATATCACTTGTTCTTCAACTTGATGAATGTGATGATCCGTGACACTCATCATCATTCTCACCTATGAACGTGTGACTGACAACCACCTCCGTTCTACCTTCGATTGGGTGAATATCTCTTGGATTCCTGATTGCACGATGCATGGTTGATCGCCTGACAACCGAGTGCTCGCCTGACAACCGAGCCAACCATTCTGTGAGATCAGAGTCTTCGTGGTATAGGCAAGAACTGATGGCGGCATTCAAGAGAATCCGGAAGGTCTAACCTTGTCTGTGGTATTCTGAGTAGGATTGAATGATTGAATGACTGTGACGTGCTTCAAACTCCTAGCAGGCGGGGCGTTAGTGACAGACGCAAAAGAATCGATGGATTCTATTCCGGCCTGACCGAGAACCGACAGATGATTATCCATGCTGTGACAGAGCATAGGCAACGTTTTCACTGAGAGGATGGGAGGTAGCCATTGACAACGGTGAAACCCTACATGAGCTTGCCATGGAAAGGAATAAGAAGGATTGGATGAAGACAGTAGGAAAGCAGAGAGACGGAAGGGAAGGCATCTTCATGCGCTTATCTGAAGTTCCTACCAATGAATTACATAAGTATCTCTATCTTTATCTTTATGTTTTATGCGTTCATCACCATATCCATTTGAGTTTGCCTGACTAAGATTTACAAGATGACCATAGCTTGCTTCATACTAACAATCTCCGTGGGATCGACCCTTACTCGCGTAAGGTTTATTACTTGGACGACCCAGTGCACTTGCTGGTTAGTTGTGCGAAGTTGTGTAATGCCATGGTATTGAGCTACCAAGTTTTTGGGGTTCATGACCGGGGATTATGAGAGTTGTGAAAAGTATTGTTCACAATTTCGCGCACCAATCATCATCACCAACTTCATCAAGTATCGGATCAACTGTTCCATCTTCACCTGCACCTGTATTATGTTCATTATTTTGACCTTCAACTCTACCATCTTCCATCATAAGCATAGAGGGAGTAATATCCAAGTCAGAAAAATTATCACTGGGCTGAACCATTGGCTTCTCCGCATTATCAATATCCTTCAATGTCTGGTCTTCAACAAAAACAACATCTATACTCTGAATCACCTTCTTGCTAACAGGATTATAAAACGTGTAACCAAACTCATCCATGCGATAGCCAATAAAAATACACTGCCTAGTTTTCTCATTAAGTTTGGATCTCTCATCTTTGGAAATATGAACAAAAGCTTTACATCCAAAGACTCTTAAATGATCATAAGAAACATCTTTACCTAACCATACCTTCTTTGGCACTTCATATTGCAAGGGAACACATGGTGTGTAAAACCCGGTTAATTAACGGCTAATTAACCCATAAATGAGAATTTATTCTAGAAAGCCCTAAATGTGAATTTTTATGGCTAAATGTGATAGAGGAGACTGAGACGAGAATTTCGGTACCAATTTTATAGAATTCGGACCAAGATTGGACCGAACGGGCCAAATCGGGCCAACCAGACCCAAAGTGGGCCCTTGGCCCAACTAAACTAAACCAAAACCCTAGTTTTCAGCATTCTCTCTCCTCACTAAACACACTCACATGCTGAAAATGGAGGCCATGGAGGGGAGAACTCTCTCTCAAGTTCTTTCTCTCACTTGATCTTCAAACCACCATAACTTTTGATCTAGAGCTCCGATTGCCGCTCCGTTTACGGCCATGCGTTCACCGCGGAGAGCTCTACAAAACCCATACAATTAATCTTGAAGTAAGCCACGTTTTGCTCTTCGAAATTCCAGCCTTGTTTTCGAGTTTTATGAGCAAAAATGTTGAGATTTTGGGCTCTTTGATGTTATAGGACCCAACTCTCTTGAAAGAGAAGGTTAATCTTGTCTCCTTGGACCTTGGGTGTGGTAAGATTCTCAATCCTAGTGTAATTTGTGGTTCTATGATGTTTGGGTTTTGAGATGTTGTGTATCGGTGTGATAATTATGGCTTAGGTTGTGTATGTGTGAATTTTGGAGCTTGATTGGTGATATTGAAAAGCTTGGAAAGGGTTTGGTGGTGAAAAATCTGTTCTTGGAGGTGTTGAGGCCTTGAGAGCTTGTGGATAAGTGATTTAGAAGTGCTCCGGTTGAGCTTGGGAAATCGGCTAAGGTATGGTTTCGGTTTCCCGTATCTAATATGTAATGTGGTAGGAAATACTTAGGCTAGAGGCCCTAAGATAGGCATTGAATTGTTGATGTTATTCAATTATTGATATATATGATGTGGTCATATATGTGATAATGATTAATGATGCCTTGATGGTATGATGTATGAGAAATATGCATGTTGTGATATATGCTCGACGATTGGTTATGGTTGAATTGTGGGTTGAACCATGTTGATGGTGAGTATGATATTGATTGTGTACAATGATGATTTAGTGGAATTGATGTTGTTGAGAATTGGCATGAGGACGAGTATATGATATGTCAATATTTAAGTTTGAGCCACTTGGGTGAAGTGAGTTAAAATGATGACATAGTGATTTTGATAAATTGTGGTAAAGTGTCAATGTGAGAGTTGAGGAGGCTTGATGTTGAAATTGATATATTCTGATTGATTTCAAAGAAAGGGATGAAAATGGCATGTTTTGATTGATTTTGAAAAGAGTTGAATATGGCTTGTTTTGAAAATGGCATGTTGTGGTTTTGTATGAAAAACATGGTTTTTTGGCATAATTTGACGGGACATAACTTGGACTACGGATCTCTGTTTTGTGCCAAATCTGTTTAGAAATGAAATTGGATCTGGGATGTCCCTGCCGTTCGAAGAACGGGTGAAAAACGATTTAAAATGAGGAAGTTATGTCCGTCGGAAGATTGGGGGTTGAAACTGTGAATTCTGCAGCTTTTAACTTAGAAAATTTTTAGCAGAATGACCCCCCGCGTGTAGGCGCACTTGGCGCGTACGCGCCGTTCTTCTCGAAAGCGCCATCCATGCATGCGCGTGATGTGCGCGGGCGCGCCGATGTGCTGCACCCAATGCCCAGCCATTATCCAGAGAGTTATGCCAGAACTGTGCCAGTTTTGTGCCTGGGGCACGAGAGTACCCACGCGTACGCGTGGTTGACGCGTGCGCGTTGTTTGGCTAGTTTTCAATCCAAGCGTTAGCGTGCATGACGCTTACGCGTCGATGAGTTTTCGAGGCCATCCACGCGTGCGCGTGGAGTGCGCGTACGCGTGGACCTGTTTTCATCCCAAAGTTGATTTTTGAGTTTTAAAAGCCAAATTTCATACTTCTAAGCCTCCGATCTCACCACTTATGTCTTAAATCTTTATGATATGTCTAGCTATGAGAAGAAGGGCTAGTGAATGTGGTAACTTACGAGTGGAGCAAGGAAAAAAATGAATGATCAATGAGGATCAAGCATGAATATGTGAGATGCGGAGGATGGTGGTGGAAGTGCTTGTTATGCCATGGGCCGAAAGGCTGTGATTGATAATGAAACGGCTGGTTATGGATTTAACCGTGAGCCGGGTGGCTGGTTATGGATTTAACCGTGAGACGGATGGATGGATTATTGCCGTGTTACGGCGGGGCCATGATTATGGCTATGTATAAACGCATATATATGCTGTTGAATGAATTGTGAATGTTGCACTTCCATTATCGGAGATGAGAGTTTCCCTGGGAGAAAGCAGTGGCTAGCCACTACGTGCTCTAGGTCGAGACTTGAAGCTCTTTTGACCCTATGTCGTCAGGGTGGTCGGGCACTGTGAAATTCCCGGATGAGCTCACCCCAAAAATATTCACCAGTGATGGTGATGGATAAATATTCACCAGTGAGGGTGATGGATATGGATCATGATTATGATCAAGTTATAATGAGCATGACTCAAGTTGGGGAGACACGACAGAGGGACAGTCCAATGGTTAACTGCCAGGACTTGTCGGGTTGGCTCTATAACCGACAGATGATATCATCAGCCACTAGGGACAGGCATTCATCATATGCATACTATATGAATTGTTTGAGATTGCCTACTTGACTGCATATTATTTGCTAATTGTCTAAATTCCTTAATTGTTCCTACTTGTATATTTCTTGTTTGATATAACTGTGTTTGCTACATTATATCCTGCTGGTGGTTGGGAGGTTTGAAGGAATTGGAAAGGGAAGTACTAGTTAGACTGAAGAATCTTTAGTCAGATGCCCTTTTATGATTTAGCTTGTTTATAAGCTTTGAAATTATCTAGAGGGAGTTCTAGGATTGCCTTTGGCTTTCCTCTATTATTATGTATTATATATGTGGAAGCTGTTACCATGCTAGGGACCTCTGGTTCTCACCCATGCGGATTTTGTGGTTTTCAGATGCAGGACGTGAGGTTTCCCGTTGAGGCATGCTGGAGACTTCTAGATTTGCGAAGATCCTTTATTCTCGGGACTATGTTTTGGTTTATATGTTTTGCTTAGATACTTTTATCTCCATTACATAACACAAACTGTGATGACTCCTCTTATGGGAGATTTTGGAGAATAGGTTTTATGTATTTGTGTCCCTTTGGGTTTCCTTTGGTGTTTTCCTTACTTTATCATATGTATATATTGCTATGCTCGAACCGGTTATCTTCGCAGCCAGATTTTGAGTCTTGATATTCCTGTTTTTGACACTCCTTTGTATATATATAATCTCGCGTTGGTTACCCTTATTCGTTACGTTTCGATCGTAGTGTTGCGCTTTTGAGTTGCGATTTTTTACCCCTTTTTTCTACAAAGGCTCCTAGTTATAATCAATCATTTCATACTACTATACGTACTAAATTTTTATTTTAGAGGTCGTAATACCTTGCCATCTCTGAATTATGACTTAAGCATAAGACTCTGTATGGTAGGGTGTTACATTATGGTATCAGAGTAGTTCGTTCCTGTAGAGCCTGAGGGATGGACTGACTATGCTTCTGGGCATTCTCTGTGTGTGTGTTATGTGCTATTAGTATATCTGCTTGATATAATTGGCATAAATGTTCATGAGCATGCATTTGGGACTTTGAAGCACTAGACTTTCGATATTGAGACTGATCAACTTAATATCGATTGTTTGGTGTGTATAGGAACCAGATGGCACCTTGTGGACGCGGTAGAGGTCGTACTAATGCTCGTGCACCGGAGAATAACCCTAATGACCCGGTGAACTTTATGACTGCGTTGGAGAATATGGCTGCTGCTATGCAAGCCACTGCTGAGGCTCTTGGTCAACAGATGAACAACCATGGTAATGATGGGGGTGGAGTTCAGGGCCCGATGACACTGGCAAACTTTTTGAAGGTTAATCCACCTAAGTTCAAGGGAACTGCTAGCCCGACTGAGGCTGATACATGGTTTCAGGCTATAGAGCGAGCTCTGCAAGCACAAGTGGTACCTGAAGGGCAGCGTGTCGAGTTTGCTACCTATATGCTCACAGGTGAAGCGTCGCATTGGTGGCAAGGCATCCGACATCTTTTGCAGCAGGGTGATGACTATATCACCTGGAATGTTTTCCAAGAAGAGTTCTATAAGAAGTACTTTCCGACTTCTGCTAGGACAGCTAAGGAACTTGAGTTACTGCAACTGAAGTAGGGTACTATGTCCATATCAGAGTATACTGACAAGTTTGAAGAGCTGTTCAGGTTCTCTCGTATGTGCCAAGGGACTCCGGTGGAATATGAGGAATGGAAGTGTGTTAAGTATGAAGGTGGACTCCGGAGCGATATTTTCAGTTCAGTGGGACCAATGGAGATTAGGACTTTCTCCGAATTAGTGAACAAGTGTAGGGTTGCCGAAGAGTGTGTGAAAAGGGCAACCGTTGAGAAAGGGAGTCACAAAGGATCATTCCCACAGAACCGGGGGAAGAGTTTTGCACCTAGAGGCCCGTCTTTTAAGAGGGGAAACTCTTTCAGGAGGTCCAACAACAACAACTCCCAAGGGAAGAAGTTTGGGAAGCAGCCTCAGAATGATCAAGCTTGTACAAGGTGTGGAAGTCACCATCCAGGGGCACCATGCAAGGCCGGATGGGGTTTGTGCTACAATTGTGGAAAGGCGGGGCATAAAGCCGCAAATTGTCCTGAAAAGCAGAAACAAGGTGCTGGAAAGGCACAACAGACTGGTCGGGTGTTCACCACCTCAGCTTTAGGTGCCGAGGGATCCGAGACACTCATTAGAGGTAACTGTGAAATGGCTGGTCAAACTTTAAATGCTTTATTTGATTCGGGAGCATCGCATTCATTCATTGCATTTGAGAAAGCCCATGAGTTAGGATTGAAGGCCGTAACCTTAGGTTATGATCTAAGAGTGTACAATGCTACCCATGAAGCCATGGTAACTAGGCTAGGATGCCCGAAAGTTTCCTTTAGGTTCAAGCAGTGTAATTTTGTTCACAATTTAGTCTGCTTACCGATGATCGGTCTTGATCTTATCTTGGGATTGGACTGGTTATCTAAGAACCATGTCCTGCTTGATTGTTCTACAAAGTCGGTGTGCTTTATGCCGGAAGATACAGAAGGGCCGGTCGTGGTGAATAATTATTACTTGAATTCGATGATGGTGAACTGTTCCGGAATCGAATGTCAGGGTATCCTGTTGTTAACCGCGGGCGTTTCGGGAGATGATCAAATGTTGGAACAAATTCCGGTTGTGTGTGAGTTTCCGGAAGTGTTTCCCAATTATATTGATGAGTTTTCACCTAACCGAGAGGTTGAGTTTGCTATTGAATTGGTGCCCGGGGCGGGACCAATCTCAAGTGCTCCTTATAGGATGTCACCGTTAGAGATGAATGAGCTAAAGTCTCAGTTAGAGGATTTGTTGGGAAAGAATTTTATATGACCAAGTGTCCCTCCGTGGGGTGCTCCAGTGTTACTGGTGAAGAAGAAGGATGGGAGTATGCGGCTCTGTGGATTACAGGCAGCTGAACAAGGTTACAATAAAGAATAAGTACCCATTGCCGAGAATTGATGATCTCATGGATCAGTTACAAGGAGCTTGAGTTTTCTCCAAGATCGACTTGCGATCCTGTTATCACCAGATAAGGGTGAGGGGTGAGGATATCCCTAAGACCACTTTTAGGACTCGTTATGGTCATTACGAGTACACTGTAATGTCTTTTGGGTTGACGAACGCTCCTGCGGTATTCATGGATTACATGAATAGAGTTTTCCATCCGTTTCTGGATAAATTCGTTGTTGTCTTCATTGATGACATACTGATTTATTCCAAGACTGAAGAAGAGCATGCGAAACACTTGAGGACCGTGTTGCAGATTCTAAAGGAGAAGAAACTCTATGCAAAACTGTCTAAGTGTGAGTTTTGGAAGAGTGAGGTGAAGTTTTTGGGCCATGTGGTGAGTAAGAAGGGAATAGCCGTAGATCCAACTAAGGTGGAGGCTGTGATGGATTGGAAGCAACCAACCACCGTAACAGAGATAAGGAGTTTTCTGGGTTTAGCTGGCTATTACCGAAGGTTTATCAAGGGCTTTTCACAGATAGCTTTGCCAATGACAAAGTTAACCCGCAAAGACACTCCGTTTGTTTGGACTCCTGAGTGCGAGGAGAGCTTTCAGGCATTGAAGAAAAAGTTGACCACTGCACCTGTGTTAGTGTTACCTGAGCCGAACGAGCCATTTGAGGTGTATTGTGATGCCTCATTGAAGGGTCTAGGGTGCGTGCTGATGCAGCATCATAATGTGGTGGCGTATGCCTCACGACAGTTGAGACCGCATGAAGTGAATTATCCTACACACGATTTGGAACTCGCTGCGGTTGTGTTTGCCTTGAAGGTGTGGAGGCATTATCTCTATGGGGTTAAGTTCCAAGTTTTCTCTGATCATAAGAGTTTGAAGTACCTCTTTGATCAGAAGGAGCTTAATATGAGGCAGAGAAGGTAGATGGAATTATTGAAGGACTACGACTTTGAGTTGCATTACCATCCGGGAAAGGCAAACGTAGTGGCGGATGCATTAAGTCGGAAGTCATTATATGTGGCTTGGATGATGCTTCAAGAAGAGAAGTTGCTCAAGGGATTCGAGAGTCTGAAAATTGGTGCTCAAGAAGTATCCGGAACTTTGTGTTTGAGCCGATTAGAAATCTCAAGTGACTTTAAGTCCGAACTCCTAAAGGCTCATCAGAATGATGAAGCTTTATGGAAGGTGTTACCGGCCATTGAGCAAGGAAAATAGTGGAGAGTGTCGGAAGAAAAAGATGGGTTATGGCGATTCAAGGGTAGGATCATTGTGCCGGATGTTGGCACTTTGAGACAAGATATTTTAAAGGAGGCACACAAAAGTGGATTCTCCATTCACCCGGGAAGTACTAAGATGTACCATGATTTAAAGGTGATGTTTTGGTGGCCGGGTATGAAGAATGATGTGGCGGAATATGTTTCAAAGTGCCTGACTTGTCAAAAGGTAAAGATTGAACATCAAAGACCTTCCGGGATGTTGCAATCTTTAGAGATTCCGCAATAGAAGTGGGAAAGTATTGCAATGGACTTCGTGTCAGGATTGCCAAGGACTAGGGCTGGTTTTGATGCTATTTGGGTGATTGTGGACCGACTGACGAAGTCAGCTCACTTTTTGCCCATTCGGATGACTTACACCCTTGAGGAGCTAGCACGGTTATACAAAAAGGAGATTGTGAAACTTCATGGTGTACCTGCTACTATAATCTCTGATAGAGATCCTCGTTTCACTTCAAGGTTTTGGGATGCATTTTAGAAAGCTTTTGGAACCCGATTAAGCTTGAGCACGGCTTACCATCCTCAAACAGATGGTCAATCTGAGAGGACGATCCAAACACTAGAGGATATGTTGAGAGCTTGTGTTTTGGACCAACCGGCGAGTTGGGATCGGTATATGCCATTGGTGGAGTTTGCATACAATAATAGTCATCATGCGAGCATCGGAATGGCACCATATGAGGCGTTGTATGGGAGAAAATGTCAATCTCCGCTATGTTGGTATGAAGCTGGAGAGAAAAGCTTGTTGGGGCCGGGAATGATAGCTGAGACCACTGAACAAGTCAAGAAAATCCGTGATAGGATGCTTACGGCGCAGAGTCGTCAAAAGAGTTACGCCGATCAGAGGCGAAAGCCCTTAGAATTTGAGGAAGGAGATCATGTTTTCCTTAAGGTTACTCCGACTACAGGAGTAGGTAGGGCGATTAAAGCAAAGAAGTTGAATCCTAGATACATTGGTCCATTTCAGATCCTGGAGAGGATTGGACCGGTGGCATATCGGATGGCTCTACCACCTCATCTTTCGAACCTGCACGACGTGTTTCACGTGTCGCAGCTTCGGAAGTACACTCCTGATGCTAGCCATGTGTTAGAACCTGAGTCGGTTCAGTTAAGGGAAGATTTGACGCTTCCAGTGGCCCCGGTCAGAATTGATGATACTAGTATCAAACGGTTGTGTGGAAAAGAGATTTCATTAGTCAAAGTGGCTTGGAGTCGAGGCGGTGTTGAGGAACACACTTGGGAACTTGAGTCAGAGATGCGAACGGATTATCCGCATTTATTCTCAGGTAATTGCATTTGAATTTTGTGGGCAAAATTCCCAATTAGGTGGGTAGAATGTAAAACCCGGTTAATTAACGGCTAATTAACCCATAAATGAGAATTTATTCTATAAAGCCCTAAATGTGAATTTTTATGGCTAAATGTGATAGAGGAGACTGAGACGAGAATTTTGGTACCAATTTTATAGAATTCGGACCAAGATTGGACCGAACGGGCCAAACCGGGCCAACCGGACCCAAAGTGGGCCCTTGGCCCAACTAAACTAAACCAAAACCCTAATTTTCAGCATTCTCTTTCCTCACTAAACACACTCACATGCTGAAAATGGAGGCCATGGAGGGGAGAACTCTCTCTCAAGTTCTTTCTCTCACTTGATCTTCAAACCACCATAACTTTTGATCTAGAGCTCCGATTGCCGCTCCGTTTATGGCCACGCATTCACCGCGGAGAGCTCTACAAAACCCATACAATTAATTTTGAGGTGAGCTACGTTTTGATCTTCGAAATTCTAGCCTTGTTTTCGAGTTTTATGAGAAAAAATATTGAGATTTTGGGCTCTTTGATGTTATAGGACCCAACTCTCTTGAAGGAGAAGGTTAATCTTGTCTCCTTGGACCTTGGGTGTGGTAAGATTCTCAACTCTAGTGTAATTTGTGGTTCTATGATGTTTGGGTTTTGAGATGTTGTGTATGGGTGTGATAATTGTGGCTTAGGTTGTGTATGTGTGAATTTTGGAGCTTGATTGGTGATATTGAAAAGCTTGGAAAGGGTTTGGTGGTGAAAAATCTGTTCTTGGAGGTGTTGAGGCCTTGAGAGCTTGTGGATAAGTGATTTGGAAGTGCTCCGGTTGAGCTTGGGAAATCGGCTAAGGTATGGTTTCGGTTTCCCGTATTTAATATGTAATGTGGTAGGAAATACTTAGGCTAGAGGCCCTAAGATAGGCATTGAATTATTGATGTTGTTGAATTGTTGATATATATGATGTGGTCATATATGTGATGATGATTTATGATGCCTTGATGGTATGATGTATGAGAAATATGCATGTTGTGATATATGCTCGACGATTGGTTATGGTTGAATTGTGGGTCGAACCATGTTGATGGTGAGTATGATATTGATTGTGTACAATGATGATTTAGTGGAATTGATGTTGTTGAGAATTGGCATGAGGAAGAGTATATGATATGTCAATATTTGAGTTTGAGCCACTTGGGTGAAGTGGGTTAAAATGATGACATAGTGATTTTGATAAATTGTGGTAAAGTGTCAATGTGTGAGTTGAGGAGGCTTGATGTTGAAATTGATATATTCTGATTGATTTCAAAGAAAGGGATAAAAATGGCATGTTTTGATTGATTTTGAAAAGAGTTGAATATGGCTTGTTTTGAAAATGGCATGTTGTGGTTTTGTATGAAAAACATGGTTTTTGGGTATAGTTTGACGGGACATAACTTGGACTACGGATCTTTGTTTTGTGCCAAATCTGTTTAGAAATGAAATTGGATCTGGGATGTCCCTGCCGTTCGAAGAACGGGTGAAAAACGATTTAAAATGAGGAAGTTATGTCCGTCGAAAGATTGGGGGTTGAAACTGTGAATTCTGCAGCTTTTAACTTAGAAAATTTTTTAGCAGAATGACCCCCCGCGCGTAGGCGCACTTGGCGCATACGCGCCGTTCTTCTCGAAAGTGCCATCCATGCGTGCGCGTGATGTGCGCGGGCGCGCCGATGTGCTGCACCCAATGCCCAGCCATTTTCCAGAGAGTTATGCCAGAACTGTGCCAGTTTTGTGCCTGGGGCACGAGAGTACCCACGCGTACGCGTGGTTGACGCGTGCGCGTCGTTTGGCTTAATCCACGCGTTAGCGTGCATGACGCTTACGCGTCGATGAGTTTTCGAGGCCATCCACGCGTGCGCGTGGAGTGCCCGTACGCGTGGACCTGTTTTCATCCCAAAGTTAATTTTTGAGTTTTAAAAGTCAAATTTCATACTTCTAAGCCTCCGATCTCACCACTTATGTCTTAAATCTTTATGATATGTCTAGCTATGAGAAGAAGGGCTAGTGAATGTGGTAACTTGCGAGTGGAGCAAGGAAAAAAATGAATGATCAATGAGGATCAAGCATGAATATGTGAGATGCGGAGGATGGTGGTGGAAGTGCTTGTTATGCCATGGCTCGAAAGGCTGTGATTGATAATGAAACGACTGGTTATGGATTTAACTGTGAGCCGGGTGGCTGGTTATGGATTTAACCGTGAGCCGGATGGCTGGATTATTGCCGTGTTACGGCGGGTCCATGATTATGGGTATGTATAAACGCATATATATGCTGTTGAATGAATTGTGAATGTTGCACTTCCATTATCGGAGATGAGAGTTTCCCTGGGAGAAAGCAGTGGCTAGCCACCACGTGCTCCAGGTTGAGACTTGAAGCTCTTTTGACCCTATGTCGTCAGGGTGGCCGGGCACTGTGAAATTCCCGGACGAGCTCACCCCAAAAATATTCACCAGTGATGGTGATGGATAAATATTCACCAGTGAGGGTGATGGATATGGATCATGATTATGATCAAGTTATAATGAGCATGACTCAAGTTGGGGAGACACGACAGAGGGACAGTCCAATGGTTAACTGCCAGGACTTGTCGAGTTGGCTCTATAACCGACAGATGATATCATCAGCCACTAGGGACAGACATTCATCATATGCATACTATATGAATTGTTTGAGATTGCCTACTTGACTGCATATTATTTGCTAATTGTCTAAATGCCTTAATTGTTCCTACTTGTATATTTCTTGTTTGATATAACTGTGTTTGCTACATTATATCCTGCTGGTGGTTGGGAGGTTTGAAGGAATTGGAAAGGGAAGTACTAGTTAGACTGAAGAATCTTTAGTCAGATGCCCTTTTATGGTTTAGCTTGTTTATAAGCTTTGAAATTATCTGGAGGAAGTTCTAGGATTGCCTTTGGCTTTCCTCTATTATTATGTATTATATATGTGGAAGCTGTTACCATGCTGGGGACCTCTGGTTCTCACCCATGCAGATTTTGTGGTTTTCAGATGTAGGACGTGAGGTTTCCCGTTGAGGCATGCTGGAGACTTCTAGATTTGCGAAGATCCTTTGTTCTCGGGACTATGTTTTGGTTTATATGTTTTGCTTAGATACTTTTATCTCCATTACATAATACAAACTGTGATGACTCCTCTTATGGGAGATTTTGGAGAATAGGTTTTTTTGTATTTGTGTCCCTTTGGGTTTCCTTTGGGGTTTTCCTTACTTTATCATATGTATATATTGCTATTGCTATGCTCGAACCGGTTATCTTCGCAGCCGGATTTGGAGTCTTGATATTCCTGTTTTTGACACTCCTTTGTATATATATAATCTCGCGTTGGTTACCCTTATTCGTTACGTTTCGATCGTAGTGTTGCGCTTTTGAGTTGCGATTTTTTTTACCCCTTTTTTCTACAAAGGCTCCTAGTTATAATCAATCATTTCATACTACTATACGTACTAAATTTTTATTTTAGAGGTCGTAATACCTTGCCATCTCTGAATTATGACTTAAGCATAAGACTCTGTATGGTAGGGTGTTACATGGTGTCTGGTTCAAGACATGAACAACAATGCTCAAAGCTTCACCCAAAAGGATTTTGCCAATCCAGATTGTAACAATAAACACCTAACTCTTTCAACCAATGTTCTATTCATCCTTTCAGCCAAGCCATTCAACTGAGGAGTATTTGGAGGAGTCTTCTAATGTCTTATACCATACTCTTTACAATAAGCATCAAATGGACTTGAGTACTCACCACCATTATTAGTAGAATGTATTTTAACTTCTTTCTAGTTTTTCTTTCAACAGAAGCTTGAAATTTCTTGAACACATTCAAAACTTGGTCTTTTGTCTTCAAAGTGTAAACCCATAATTTTATAGAATGATCATCAATAAAGGTTATAAAATAGATAGAACCAAGTGTTCTTGTCTTCATCATCCCACATACATCAGAATACACCAAGTCAAGTATCTCCAGCTTCCTTGAAGGTGGATGGCTCTTGAAAGAAACCCTGTTTTCTTTTTCAGCAAAGCAATGGTTGCACTTTTGCAAAGTAACCTTGTAACTAGAAAAAAAGATTTATCTTGGATAACATATTCATGCCTTTCTCACTCATATGACATAATCTCTTATGCCATAAATCAGTTCCATCAACAAACTCAGCAGCATTAACAACATCTTTCATAATTTTTGCTTGAGTTAAATAAAAAGAAGAGTGTCGTGTACCTCTAGCAACAACCATAGAACCCTTGGTGAGCTTCCAACTATCACGAAAAAATGAGCTATCCAAGTCTTCATCACACAACTTACCAACAGAAAGTATGTTCAACCAAATATCTGAAGCAAGCTTCACATGCTTAAAAGACAACTTGGTACTATTGGAGGTTTCTAAGCAAAGCTGTCCAACACCAGCACATTTTGTAATACCATGATGAGCCATTTTCACATCACCAAAATCACAAGGAGTATAAGACGTAAACAGATCCCTCCTAGATGTAACATGAATAGAATCACCACTATCAATCACCCAACTAGTGCTATTATCAATAAGATTAACAGATTCAAACTCCTCAACAAGAAAAAAAATCATCATGAGTTACATTAACCTTGTCTTCATTATTACCATCATCTTTATTTTTGCTCTTATCTTTACTTGCTTTGGCTTTCTCCTTCTTTAGCTGCCAACACAATTTTTTCACATGTCCCTTTTGACCACAATGATGACACTCAATATTTTTATACTTTTTTCGAGACTTGCTTTTGCTTTGTTCTTTACTTTTAGGATCTCGGCTTTTGTTTCTCCCCCTAGACTTAGAAACAAGAACATCTGAATGTGTAGTTGATGTACCTTATGACTTTCTTCTCATTTCTTCATTCAAAACACTGCTCTTGGCAAGATCTATAGAGATTACACCATCAGGAGTAGAATTGGTAAAGAGCCAAGAAGTAACAATCCTTGAACCTTTTCATCAAACTTGATACCCATGAAAGATAACTGATTCATTATTCTTTAAAAGTTATTCAAGTGATCTATCATTGATGTCCCATCTGTATACTTTAAAGCCAACAACTTCTTGATAAAAAATATCTTGTTATTCCCATTTTTTTAGCATACAACTGTTCAAGTTTAATCCAAAGGGTCCGAGCATGTGCCTCTCCAATAATATGGTTCAACACATTATTGTAAACTCACTGCTTAATATATCCACAAACTTGTCTATGCAACAAAGTCCAATCGTCATCAGATTTATCATTAGGCTTCTCTGTACCAAAAATTGATTGATGAAAATTCTTCACATAAAGTAAATATTCTATTTTTGACTTCTATAAATCATAATTAGGACCATTAAGAGTGATCATTCTACTAGTATTAATATTAGCTTCCATTGTTCATAGAATCACAAGCCCAGAAAAATACCAACAATCTCTGATACCAGTATGAAAGTGCCCAACAGCGAAAACAACACAAATATTCAACACAAGAACAGTATGAAAACACTCACAATACAATATGACAGCAACTATGAACAAGCAAATATAGCAAGTAAAGAAATAACAAGAACACACCGAGATTTTAACGTGGAAAACCCCCTCAATGTGAAAGGTAAAAATCACGAGTCATCCAGACTGATGAAATAGCTCTACTATAATCAATTGAAGTACAAGAAAGTCTTAAACAAAGCACAAAAATATGCATATAACCAGCCAAAATATCAAAGCACCAAAGATTACAAATGCGAAGCAAAAAGATGAAAAATACCCAAAAAAAGAGCTGTTGTTCGAAGCCTATTTCTACCCTCTGCAGACCTCCAATCAAAATCTTCACCGTTAAGAATGAAGCCAGTCTAAATTTCATGTTGATCCAACGGTGAAAGAATGAGAAACTACCGTTTAAAGATTGATGCTCTGTGTAAAATCGAAAAACCCATTTTCTCTCTTCCGAAGCCAATTTCTACCACTACAGACTTTCAATCAATATCTCTACCGTCCAAAATGAAAAACAAGATGAGAGAAACATGCAGTTCAAATTTTAAGCCGATCCAACGGTGAACGAATGAGAAACTGCTATTTAAAATTTACTACTTTGTATAAAAACAAAAATTCTATTTTTTCTCTCCTATCTCATTTTGATGGCTACACTCTCTACTTCTAAATGACTTCAAAATATGATTAAAATTGTGATACAATGAGTGCAAAAGAGATATATAAAAGTTTGGGCTTAGACCTCATAAAGAAGAAAAAAAACCAATAAAATATTGTAATAGCAAACAAAGACAGAATTTTAAGGATATTTTTCTTTTCTTTTATTATTATTATTTTTTTATAAACAATATAAGTATCTTTTATCTAAATAAATAAATATAAAGTAATATTAAATAATATACCAAAATTTAGTTGATGATGGTTTCTGAATTCTCTTTTTTTTCGTGGATTTTTTTATCTGTGCTTCTCTTTTCTTTGGGTTCAAATTTATAGGTGTTTTTTTTATCTCCATGTATTAAAATTTTAAAATATCATTTTTGAAATTTCTACTAAATGATTTCTCTGGATTTTTTCACCTTTTTTTATATAAGTTTTCTCAGCTTTAATTTCTCTCTTATTTCTTTTGTTTTTTTTTTTTACTTTTCTAATTTTTTAAGAACTCTTTTTGCATTATTATTTTTTTTCAAGTTCTTTTCTTTGATCCTTTTTTAAATATGAGTTCATTTTGATATTTAAAAATATACCTCAATCAATATGAATTGAAAATTCTTCTGCACTTATTTCAGTTAACATTTTCAAAGTGACAGTACACACTGCCATATTTTTAAGATCTGCACGCATTCGTTTCTTCTTAGCAACGATTTTATCTCTAATATTGCTTATGTTTTTTTCTTATTTTTATTTTCTTTAGATATTGATGTAAAAGATATATAATTATTTTTGTGATTTTTATGATTTTTTATTTTTTTTGAGAAAATAATAATAATAATAATAATAATAATAATAATAATAATAATAATAATAATAATATGTAATTATTTAAACCATTTTAGATTTTAATAGCTCTCCTCGTTTATAATTTTATTTATAAAAAATAAAAAGGTAAAGGAATTGATATAAATTTGTTCTTGAAAAGCGTATTGAATACTATTAAAAATACATTATTGGTACGGTCTTGTTACAGTTTGAAAAAAAAACATAAATATATAATAGACGACTGAGAATTTTTAAAAGTGAAATATAATGAATACCAGATCGGCACGGTTGTCCCATAATATATAAAAATTAATATGTATGATTAGATAATGAAACACAACGGGTATCAATTTGATGTGATTGCCCCACGTCATGATACTTTCCAAATACAGTTACCTCATAATGAAGATAAAACGTGATGTGATAAAAACCATTAAGCAAGATGGAAAGCAAGATAACCTTCGAATAAAAAACAAAAGGCACTGATTAAATTCAGTTGTTTCAAAAACGACAATTGATACCAATCAGATATGGTCACTCCACAAGAGAAGAAAAAATAAGATGTGTACCAATCAGGTATGGTTGTCCCACAAGAAATTGCACAAATAAGATGGGTACTAGTTGGGTTTGGTTGTCCTATAAAGAATTGAAAAATAAGATGGGTACCAGTCGGTTATGGGTACCCGATAGAATAGGTTATTTATGAGTACCAGTTGGATATGATTGTCCCATGAAAGGCAAGTGTGATACCAGTCGGAAATGGTTATCCTACAACAGTAAAAATTTAATGACTGATAAATTAGTCTCAATGCAATGGTTGCATGACAGAATAGGCTGTCCATGATTAAAATAAATTTCTTTGATCAAAATTATATGGTTGAAATGCCTAAGGCGAGATGTGATGATGGTATGATGATATGATGATGAGTTTTGAAAACATAACTCGATATTTTTAATAGATTTTTTTTTTGAAAAATATAATGTATGATCGTTGTTATTATTGTTTTTTTTTGTACACATCCTTATTGTCGCATTCAAAGAGATATAGATTTAGAACATTTCTTTTCTTTTTCTTTTGCAGCGTGTTTTGTAAAAGGAACAATTGATTTTTATTGTCTTTCTTTTTGAAGAAGTGTAGAATCTTGTGACATATCGTGATTATCTATTTTTTTGTAAAATTAGCATATGTTTCACATTTCAGCATTAAAATAGACATATTGAAAAAAACAAATGTGGCATGAACGAAATAACTGATAAAAAAGATCATAGAAGTAAAGGTAAAAAAAAAAGAACATCCGGATTATTTATAACCAAATCTTAAAATGTTATATTGGCATCACAGTTTAGATTCCATAAAAAAAATACAATCTTCCTTTACTGCTTTATGTATTGTAAATCCACTTTTTTCATTTTTAATTTAATTTTCTATCAACTTAGCAAGAGGAAAATGCACTTTATCAGAAAAGATAGGATTGGTTTCTTCCTCTCTAATAAAGCAAGAGACGATGACATCATCAGTAACATCAGCATAAAAGAAAAGGGCTTATTTTACATGTTTTACATAGTATTCTGATCATTGACTTGAATCTATAGATTTGAAGGTATAGTACAAAAGAGTATTAATTCTAAATTACTTATTTGACATTTAACCGTTGATCGACAACTGATTTTTATATGACTTGTATAAACCTAATTCCACTTTTTTAGACTTGTTTATTAAGGTTGCATAAAACAGCTGAATGCTATTACACAAAACAACAAAAAAATGATCAAAGATGGACAGATACTTAATTACTGCTGAACAGAACATGTTTCCAAAGCATAAATGACAACAAATGAAAAATCAAACCTTGAAAAACGCTTCTAATCATAGAAGTTCATAACACCTTTGATAAAGAGAACGTGTAGGTGACAAAGGAAAGTAAAGTACAATATAAGAGGTTATTCTTTTGAAAAATTTCCTTTAGGAAAATACATATGTTAAGGGGAACAATTGGGAAACCATGATAATAGGAGCATTATTAAAGTTATAATCATCTGAAAGTGCAGGCAAGCTACAGTAGTATCTTAATAAAGTTATATTCGAGCAAAAGAGAGGAGGTCATAATAGCAACAAAGAATAGGGACGAATGTGGCGTTCTTCTTCGTCGACGAGCAAAAGAACAAGCATAATCAGAGACGATGACAGAACACCAAAGCAGTTGAAGTACAACTGTACAAACAGAGAGAGAGAGAGAGAGAGAGAGAGAGAGAGAGAGAGAGAGAGAGAGAGAGAGTTACAGGAAGAAGCTTAAGGATGGCAGCAGTAGCGACTAGTGAGTGAAGCATTTAGATTGAGGATAGTAAGAAAGTAAATTTGCATTATGGTAGTAGCTACAAGAGGGGGATAACGGATAGGATACGATAGGGTTTGGATCCAACTTCAATTTTATTTGTGATTGAGAATTTTATATAAATTCAACTCTATTCTACTTGTGAATTGAAAATATCTCAATCATAACCCTACTCATTTTTAATATGCGGGTATTTGACTCTATCCGTGAATTAAAAAAAAAGATACATTATTATATATAATTTTATGATAATTTAAAATAGAACTGACTTCATTATAAAAAAATGTATTAAATTATTAATTAATAATTTTTTTAGCAGTTAAAGATTTTTTTGTATTTAAATAGAGGTCTTTGGTTCAACATCTACTTGAAACATATTTTTATATAAATATATAATATATACATATGTAGGGTGTGGGTTGGCCAAGTACGTAAGGTTGAGGTTCAATTCGCACAAAAATCTTACCGACACCTTACCCTACACATTGTGGATCGAGTTAACAACTCTATTCGACCGAATAAAATCAAATTGGGTATCCATATGTAGGGTGCATGTTACCACCTCATATTCAATATTTGCTAATTGTCATTGATAAAATATGCTTATAGCAAATATAAGAAGAACTCTAGACATTGTGTAACTAGTTTTTTTTAGATAATTACTCAAGTTAATCATCAAAATTTTTAAAATTTGACACTTCATTCTCTTAAATTTCAAAATACACAAAATAATTTTCAATTCTTACTTTTATCAAACAATATAGTCTTTCTTCGTTAGTCATTAATGGTGAAAGCTGACGTAGAACGTTAAGTTGCACATGTGGTCATTAAGTGTTTACATGTTTGAGTTAGACAAATCAGTCCCCAAGATGAAATACAAAATAGTTTTCAAATAATTTAAAAAATCTCAAAATAGTCCCTGAAAAAATTTAAAAATTTTTCAAAATAGTCTCTTCAAATATTTTTAACCTTTTTTAAAATAAACCTAAAAATATTCTTAAGTTAAAAAAATCTATTTTTTCTTGACAATATTACTAACTGTGATAACACAAATAACTTCAACTGCAAGTTTATTTTGTGTAATATTCCAACCAATAAATTTTAAAACTTTTTGAGAAATATGAATAGAACATTGGATTTGCTAAGATATTTTCTCTTCAGAGTTTCATATTTGGATTTTGTAAATGATCCTCTTTGACCTTGTGGTTAGGCAAAACTTGCAAATTTGATTTCAGAGATGATTTGATTCGTATTGTACGCAAGTTCCAAAGTGTTATCTTCATAAATATTTGCACAAATATTCCTAATTATTTATGTGAAATACTTTATATTAAATGGGAGTTCTCCTATCTCTTTTAGGAGTTCTGTAAGTTCGCTATTTAGGTTGAAGGTAGATTCTTGTTAATAAAGGCAAATTTATCCTTGGTTTGCCCTGTTTGTATCTTTTCCATGTCTCCCTCTGGCTCTGATCTTAGCTGATCGTCTTGCCGTGCATCTCTCGCTCAACTAGAACATTCCTCTAATTAAAGTTGCTTGATCAATCAATCCCTGTGGGATTCGACCTCACTCTATTGTGAGTTTTTACTTGACGACAAATTCGGTACACTTGCCGAATGGAGATTTGTTGAGAGACAAGTTTTCCCCCGATCAAAAGTGTAATTACTCTTCTCCGTGCATTCAAATTCTCTTAGAAAACTAACATTTAAAGTTTGTTCCCTCTGTTAGAAAATGGCGTGACTTCTTGTATGGAGCTGACTGTTAAGGAGGCATTAGCACTTCTTCCTGGAAAGAAGATCGTACTCCGACATAATAGAGAGTTGCAACAAGTTGGTCAGGCAGCGGGCCTATTGAGCGGGTTCTTGGGGACATTGGGAGCTGATTTTCAACAGTTGCCAATTTGTGAAAAAAGTTGGAAGACAATGAACAAGGCTTTCAAGGAGTATGCGTTTGACCAGGTTAAGGTAACGTTTAAGTTTGTTGATAAAGTAAGGCGTTACCAATGCTTGGTGTAAAAAGCTTTCTTTTTATCTATTAAATGAACTGTACAAGGGAAAGATTAAGATGCACACACATCATATCGACCATACAAATTTTTACAGAATATCAATAAATATCTAAGGACTTTTTTGTTTAGTGTAAATTGCACTGCGTTATTATATTGCTTAGTCCCCAATTAATCCGGTCCTTTGTGTATAGCCATGTAACTAATAATTATAGTGATAATAATAACAATAATAATGATAAAACTTATAAACCTCATGAGAATGTTAAAGCTGCTCCTATTGTAAACAAATAGAGAGTGACTACCTATTATTTATGAATTTCGGTTAAATGAAAATGTCAGAAGAAAATAAATATGGAACACATTTTCACAAGTTAAATCCGTTACCCTCCTAACTTTGAAAATTTGAATGTTTTGTGGTTTTAATTTTTTTTATTGAGAGATTATTTAATTATTTCCTAGCTCTGGTTATGCTGTTTTTATGTGCTGCTATTCTCCGTTAGTAGGTGGATTTCTTTGGTTTTCTATTTTTTGTTTTAGTCTGGTAAATTAGAGAAAGATAGTGCATGTTGGGTTTCTTTTTGTTCATTGCTTTGAATTTTGTTGCCAAGAATTGTTCGTGTCTAATGATGTGTCTTTTGATAATATGTAAGTCTGTTTCAGGTGGTTAATTATTATATGTTTTCTTTATGTTACTTTTTGGTCTGCTCCTCCTCAACCCTCCCGACCAAAAACTCCTTCACCTTTCAACTTTGTTATTGTTGTCCCTGTTTGTAGAAAGCTATTGTAGAAAAGATTCAGCCTGATTCCTTTAATAGGATTTGATGGGTTCCTTTGCCAAAAAGTTTTAACAGATTGTATTAGTAACTAAAATCATTATTTAATGAAGTGATATATACTTGATCACTACTAAGCTGGTCCAGCAAGGGGGATTCAGTTCATATATTGAAGGTGATTAGGCATGCTTATATTGGATGTGATTCGTGCTCTTTATATGGTTATATTGGTTGTGAAACTTGCATTTTGAATTTAGCCTTTAGGATAAAGTTTTCATGGTGAAACGTTCTGAATCGTATTTGCTTGTGTGTTGATTTGATGACTCATGTATAAAGTTCTGTGATGTAGAATGGATGTTTTTGTTAAAGTTAATGGTTACAATGATGGTGTGAAAGCACTGATAGAAGATCTTTATCATCTTTATTGTGTTATCTTATTATTTAAACTACTTGTAGCGAGTCTTTCACTATGAGGACGATGGAAGAGGGAGAATAAAGCGGAGAATTGTACAAAGAATAGGAAGATCCTGGAGGAATGCAAGAGGGAACACTAGAGGGGTAATGGAGCTAAACAATGTAGATGCTTTGCTGGCTCAAAACAAGCTAATCACCAAGCAGCTAGCTGACCTCACCAAAAAGATGGAAATAAGTCACGTAGCAGCAATCACCACCTCATCAACAACCCAAGAAGAAGTTGAAGAAAAGGACCTTGAGCAAGCTAACTACATTGGGAATTCACCTAGACAGAACCATGATCCATACTCCAAGACATACAACTCTGGATGGAGGAACCACCCAAACTTTGGGTGGGGGAATCAGCAAGAGCAAAGCCAAGACCAGAGACGTTACAACTCCAACAACAATGCAGCTCATCAACAATTCACACAGAGGACATATCAACACCCCCACATCAACACATCTCATCCATCTACCCCTAATCCCAGCCTACCATCATTTGATGATAGAATCTTAAAGATAGAAACCCTCCTTGAAAGCATATGCCAAGACATTCAAGACAATAAGGTGTTCAAAGAGGAGGTGCGAGCCAGTATGAAGAATCGGGGAGAAGAAATCAAGAAGCTGGAATTCCAAGTGGGATATTTATCTGAGAAGATTCCCAGACCCACTGATAGCTTCCCAAGTGACACGGAAAAGAATCCGAGAGGTGAAACGAAGAAAGTAAGATGGGAGGATTGCAACATGGTCACTACAAATGATAAGGAGACTGAAGACAGGCCAAGCAATCTGACAGAACAACCTGAAGATACCTTAGTAGAGAAGGAGAAGAAAGACCATCAAGGACCAGAAATCTCACAATAGGAGCTGCTGAGACTATATGCACCATTTCCCCAACTGCTTAAGGGTGCTGTGGGAAAGAGAATATACTCAAGGTTCTTGGACTTGTTTGCATCCTTGAATGTGAACATACCATTCATCAAGGCCATTCAGCAAATGCCAGCATTCATCAAATATATGAAGGAACTTCTTCCCAGGAAGAGTTCACTCAAGGGGGCCAGACTATAGTGATGAACAAAGAATGTAGTGCTCTAATTCAACCTGAGCTACCTACAAAAAGAAGAGACCCAGGGAGTTTTCACTTCCCTTGTGCCATAGGGGAGACACTTTTTGATAGAGCACTTTGCGATTTAGGAGCAAGCATCAACTTAATGCCCCTATCCCTGGTGAAAAGGATGCAGATCAATGAGATACTACCCACAGATGTAGTCATAAGGTTGGCCGACAAGACTCAAAAGCAAGCAATAGGAGTGGTGAAAAATGTGTTGCTCAAAGTTGGAAAATACTTTCTCCCAAACAGACTTTGTCATCCTGGACATTGAAGAGAGTCACCTGCACCCAATCATACTGGGAAGACCATTTCTCGCTACTGCTAGAGCACTCATAGATGTGGAGAAAGGGGAGCTAATACTGAGAATCCATGATGAGCAACTCAGCTTTAATGTCTTCAAAGGAGAAGACCAAGAGTACAAGGAATCAAGCAAACATCATGATGAGCTGTTAAAGGAAGAAGCAAGCACTGAAGCACAGCCAGCTCATCCTGAGATTCACTGGGTTGATGGACAAGGCAAACAGCAAGTGCCACAGGTCAAGGAAAAATTGGAAGAACCTAAGCCACCAGAGGCTTGTGAGGACATCAACAAAAGCTCATCAAAAAAGGAGGCCACCAAGAATAAGAAAACAGCACCAGGGGCAAAGAAGAAGGTACCAAGGGGGTGGCGGAACAAGAAGATCCCTACGGAAGATTTCTCTCCAGGGGATAAAGTAATCTCAGCCTACTTCACAGACATCCCCCCTAATCTCCCTACTGTGCCATCTCAGTTACCTAAGGTTTTCACCATCAACAGAGTTCTCTCCTTGGAGCATGTAGAGATAATTGATCCAACCAATGGATATAAGTCCACTGCCAGAGGAGAAGACTTCAAGCACTACCAACCTCCTTGATGAAAGCAAAACGTCAAGCTAGTGATGCTAAAGAAGCACTTCATGGGAGGCAACCCATGTTTTATATGCCTTGAGAAAATAGTGAATAAATCAATATTCATGAATTCCAACCGAAACTTGACAAACACATGTGAAATTCTTGATATGCAGAATATAGTGAAGAACAAGTTTGGTGTTCAAAGCATTATTCTTAAGGCTTTGAACACAACTTTTCATCACAGTGCTCAAAACTAAGTTTGGTGTCACCTTATGGTGCCACCAATGTGCATATAAGGATACACAGTTAGTTAGTTAGTCGGAGTTCATGAATAAACAAAAAACCCTTTTTCTTGCTTTTATTATGCTAGCCGTAGAATTCAATTTGGTTCAGACATTCCTTTTTACTTTTCTCATTTTATTTTATAGGGAAAAGGAGAGGAGCATTGAAGGTGATTGATTGGGCAATCAAATGTGGAAGGTTCGGCCACTTCATGATGAGGAGCCACACACGTGTTTCAAGAGGGATTGCATTGGAAAATGTTGCCATGCAACATTGAAGAGAGAAGACCCTTGAAGACCAAGCAATCTCCATCATAAAGTGGTGATCCTTGTCCCTTAGCCATGCACTACCCCAACCGTCCATCAAGCAACAACTCCAACAATCCACACCCTCCATCCACTCACCAATTCCCTATATAAGTAAATTTAGTCCACACCACTTCCACACTCAAAGTTGCTAACCTTCCACTTCCCTGTCCGAAAATCAGTCTCCAACTTCCCATTTTCTAAATACTACATTTTTCTTTTTGCCACACCCTCTTCACATTTAAATTCACTCATGGCGACCTCAAGTTCTAAAATGCAAAAGAGGAAGGAACCAATGGAGAGTGTTCCCTTCGATGAGAGGAGATTCAAATCTGCCTTTCATGAACGAGAATTTGAGCGGATAAAACTCAAAAAGATACTGCCCGAATTAACCTTCCAATTCAATGAAGACGAATGCCCACAGATTCGGAAAAAGATCGAACAAAGAGGATGGGAAAGGCTCACTAATCCAGAGGGAAAGATCAATGCGAACCTCATCAAAGAATTTTATGCAAATGTGGTCCGAGAGGATAAAACTAAGGCCTCCACCGTCACGAGCTATGTACGAGGAAAAGAGGTGGACTTCAGCCCCAAAGCCATAACAATGGCTCTTAAGCTGAAATCACCACACTTTGATGAGCCCAGCTATCATGCAAGGATAAGTAGAAGCCAAGACAATGATGAGCTCACTGAGATCGTTACTGACATCTGTGTTATAGCAGCTGATTGGGAAAGGTATGGAGATGGGAGACCACGGTTCATCAAGAGGGGAGATCTCAGCCCGGAAGCAAAAGGGTGGTTTGAACTTGTGAGAAGGTCCATCCTCCCAGCTGCGAATAATTTAGAAGTAAATATTAACATAGCAACTATGGTACATTGCCTAGTGCAAGGTGGAGAAATCAATGCGCATGAACTCATAGCTGAGGGGATTTTAGATTCAGCTGAGAAGCTTGAATCAGGGGCTAGACTGTGGTATCCTAGCACCATTCTCCAATTGTGCAAAAAGGCCAAGGTAGTTTTCGAGGATGGTAATCCGGATTGGGTAAACCCTGGGAGGCCAATGATAGTTCAGCGACTGGTATATACCACAGCAGCTCAACAACAGAGAAGACCTCACATAGGAGGACGAAGACCAAGAGAAGTAACTCCTCAAGAAGAAGCTCATCAGGAAGAAGATCAACAAGAAGAACAGCATGATCCAACCAACTTGAATATGAATTATCTTCTAAGAGCCATTGAAGATCTGGGGATGAGACAGATGGAGGGACAAGAGCAAATACTGAACATTCAGTCTAACTGGATGAGACAACAAGAACAGTGGTAGAAACAGCACATGGAGCAGCAATAGGAGCAATACTCACAGCTCACTCAAGCCATCCACCAAGTCACTGAGAGGCAAGAACGTCAAGAGAAGCACTTGCAAGAACTCAATCAAAGAACAGTGGCTCAGATGAAAGCATTCAATGAGTTCATGTGCTTAATGAAGGGAGGCAATTTCATAGGGATGAGTTCAACGTAAATACTCAAGCCAGGTTGAACTACATGTCTAGTAATTTGCATCATCTACACTATGCCATCCCCACATATGATGAGGTCCAAAAAGATTTTGTAGATCAAGAAGAAAGGAAGGTGAAACAGCAAAAGGAAACACTCAAGAAGAAGATGGAAGATGGTGGGTTTTGGAAGAAGTTGATTGGAAGAAGCAAAGGAAATGGAAGTTCGAGCATGCAAGGAGAACAAGAAAAAGAGCAGGGACAGCCACAAAAGTAAAAGGTGGTGGAGTTCCTTCTTTACTCCATCTTTTCTCTATGCTTGAATAAGGAAGATCTTGTATGAAATAGAACATGCTTCCATATTAGCTTAAGCACTTTTTAATTTTGTCTTTTAAGCTTTTGATTGAAAATGGTTTATGATTCTGGTTGGAGTGTCACTGCATCTTTCATTTACTTACTTGCATGCTTGTCTTTTAAATCAAATGAAAAGAGAATGAGTGTTTATGTTTCTAAAAGACCATAGTGGAGCCCATAATGTGGAAGTGTATTCATGAATCTTTGGGGGGTAATCATAAGTTAGCTAAGTTGGTTCAACCACAAGGTTAGGATGACAACTATCTATCCTGAATACTTTACTTTTGATATACCCATGAGACCAAGATAACAACAAGATCCTAATAAGAGAAAAGGGAAAGAACAATGGAAGTAAAAAAAAAACAAAAGACAAAGAATAAGCAATAAGGCTAGGCACCAATGGTTTACCTTAAGACATGTGTCTGTGGTGCTCCTGTGTGGGGGATCTACTTGGATGAATAAGCTCTTAGGGGTGCTTTATCACTTGGTAACTTGGGTTAACTAACCTGGGATTATCAGCTGAAAATTCACTATCAAGAGTAACCCTCACTACAGAACACTTAGTAACCCAAAGAGGTACTGGACACCAAGGTCTCAAGGAACAAAATAAATGAACCAGATGCCTGTGGTGTGTATGTATGGGGGAGAGACTTGAGGGAGTAAGTCCTTAGGGGTGTTTCAATACCTAGCACCTTGAACCAACTGGTTCGGGAGTGTTGGCTGAAAGCTTATCTTAAAGAGTTGCCCCCTTATAGAGCACTTAGCCTGAAGAACACAAACAACCCTTGAAATAACAACAAAAGGATCAATAAATAAAGGTCTCATGGGATATAACAAAGTGAGAATGTTAGGAGATGATAAAGGTCTGAAAGCCAGCAGTGGAATGAACCTAAGTTGCTATGCATGAAACCACCATAAAATCAGTAATATGACTTCCACAAGAATGACTCATTTCTCTGAAGATTACATTCATCATTCTCTTGTTCCAGTACTTGCTTAGGGACAAGCAAGCTTTAAGTTTGGTGTTGTGATGTCAGGGCATTTTGGCCAGTTTCACTGACCTTTTCGTTACTGTTTTTAGGTAGTTTCATTGCATTTTCTTAGGAAATAAGCTAGTTTTGGGTAGAAAATCATTTACATCCTGATTCAAGCATGCATTGTGCATTTTACATGATTTCATGAAGATTTTGCATGATTTTAATGACAAAATTGATATTGCATCCCCCATGACTTGGATTAGAACTTTGATGCATTTTATTACTTGATTTCAGGACAAAGGAAGCAAAGAATGGGAGTAACTTGCAAGGCTAAGGAGAAAAGTGATTGCCAATAACACTCTCAAAAGCCATCAATGCCACGTTAAGGAGTCACGTTAACTAAGTTAACATGAACTCTAACGTGGAGAAGAGAAGTTGAGCCAACGTTAGTGACACTTAACATTGTCACTAACGTTGGCCTAAGGTGCAAAGTACCACGTTAACTCCCACGTTAACTTGGTTAACGTGGGAGCTAACGTAAGAGATGAAGAGTTGTCGACAACGTTAGTGACACTCAACATTGTCACTAACGTTGAAGCAACCACACAACCCCCAAGAGCCACGTTAACTTCCCCGTTAACTTGGTTAACGTGGAAGCTAATGATGAGGAATGAAGGATGGGCCAACGTTAGTGACACTCAACATTGTCACTAACGTTGGGATGGCTAAGAGTGGCCACGTTAGAAGCCACGTTAACCTAGTTAACGTGGACTCTAACGTGTGACCTATGGGCACATTGGAACGTTAGTGACAATGTTGAGTGTCACTAACGTTCTCGAAGGTTGGCAAAAGCCACGTTAGAAGCCACGTTAACTTAGTTAATGTGGGCTTTAACGTGAAGCAAGAAGGGGCACACTGGAACGTTAGTGACAATGTTGAGTGTCACTAACGTTCTCGAAGGTTGGCAAAAGCCACGTTAGAAGCCACGTTAACCTAGTCAACGTGGACTTTAACGTGAGGCTAAGGGGTGCATTGGAACGTTAGTGACAATGTTAATTGTCACTAACGTTCTCGAACTTATACTTTCGCTAAATGTTAAACACCCCTGACGTCTTGAGCTAAAGTCTCTACCCACTTCACACTTTCTCTCTGCAAGTAAAGCCAAGCCCAAATGAAGAAAGGAATTGCTTCAAACTCAAGACCCAAAGGCCCAAGACTTGAAGAGCCAACTAGAAGCTGAGAAGAATAGTATATATAGGAGTAGCTTTGAATTGTTTAGGAGACGGACGGAGAGCTAGGAAATAGAACTACTCTTTGTATTTTACTTTCTCTGCACTTCTAGCTTTATCATGTATTCTCCATCTTTGATTTTGATTTCTAGAGCTATGAACAACTAAACCCCTTTTATTGGGTTAGGGAGCTCTGTTGTAATTTGATGGATCAATACTAGTTTTCATTATTCTTCTTCTATCTTTCCTCTTGATTTTACTTGAAAGCTTTCGATCTTCATCCAATTGGATAGTTATCTTGGAAAAGAAGCTATTCAAACTTGGATCTCTTCGGAACCTTGAAAGAGGAAGGAAGAGATCAGCTAGAAATGCCTTCTCATGCTGGACCACATTGGGTGTGGATGGGTATGTGGCTATAACCCTCTCAACACTTGATTTGGGAAATGCATGTGGTATAATCAGTGACCATACTTCATCTCTTCTCATGAGCAATTGACCAAGGAATTGGCTATTGATCAAGATTTGAGAGATTGAACCACAAGAAATTGTTGTTCAATCACTTAAGATTGCCAAGGAGATCAATGAGTGCATTGATTGAGGAAGAGATGAGAATGAAATTGATCCGGAGAATGCAACATCTCCTGAGCCCAATGAACTCCCCATTTCTGATCTTACCCATTCTCTTTAATTTCTGCAATTTACTATTATGAGCAATTCCTCCATTCCCAATTACAATTCTGCAATTTACTTTCAGTCATTTACTTTCCCGCCATTTTATTTTCTGCAAGTATCAACTCTATTCATGGATTCGCTCAACTAGAACATTCCTCTAATTAAAGTTGCTTGATCAATCAATCCCTGTGGGATTCGACCTCACTCTATTGTGAGTTTTTACTTGACGACAAATTCGATACACTTGCCGAATGGAGATTTGTTGAGAGACAAATTTTCCCCCGATCAAAAGTGTAATTACTCTTCTCCGTGCATTCAAATTCTCTTAGAAAACTAACGTTTAAAGTTTGTTCCCTCTGTTAGAAAATGGCGTGACTTCTTGTATGGAGCTGACTGTTAAGGAAGCATTAGCACTTCTTCCTGGAAAGAAGATCGTACTCCGACATAATAGAGAGTTGCAACAAGTTGGTCAGGCAGCGGGCCTATTGAGCGGGTTCTTGGGGACATTGGGAGCTGATTTTCAACAGTTGCCAATTTGTGAAAAAAGTTGGAAGACAATGAACAAGGCTTTCAAGGAGTATGCGTTTGACCAGGTTAAGGTAACGTTTAAGTTTGTTGATAAAGTAAGGCGTTACCAATGCTTGGTGTAAAAAGCTTTCTTTTTATCTATTAAATGAATTGTACAAGGGAAAGATTAAGATGCACACACATCATATCGACCATACAAATTTTTACAGAATATCGATAAATATCTAAGGACTTTTTTGTTTAGTGTAAATTGCACTGCGTTATTATATTGCTTAGTCCCCAATTAATCCGGTCCTTTGTGTATAGCCATGTAACTAATAATTATAGTGATAATAATAACAATAATAATGATAAAACTTATAAACCTCATGAGAATGTTAAAGATGCTCCTATTGTAAACAAATAGAGAGTGACTACCTATTATTTATGAATTTCGGTTAAATGAAAATGTCAGAAGAAAATAAATATGGAACACATTTTCACAAGTTAAATCCGTTACCCTCCTAACTTTGAAAATTTGAATGTTTTGTGGTTTTAATTTTTTTTATTGAGAGATTATTTATTTATTTCCTAGCTTTGGTTATGCTGTTTTTATGTGCTGCTATTCTCCGTTAGTAGGTGGATTTCTTTGGTTTTCTATTTTTTGTTTTAGTATGGTAAATTAGAGAAGGATAGTGCATGTTGGGTTTCTTTTTGTTCATTGCTTTGAATTTTGTTGCCAAGAATTGTTCGTGTCTAATGATGTGTCTTTTGATAATATGTAAGTCTGTTTCAAGTGGTTAATTATTATATGTTTTCTTTATGTTACTTTTTGGTCTGCTCCTCCTCAACCCTCCCGACCAAAAACTCCTTCACCTTTCAACTTTGTTATTGTTGTCCCTGTTTGTAGAAAGCTATTGTAGAAAAGATTCAGCCTAATTCCTTTAATAGGATTTGATGGGTTCCTTTGCCAAAAAGTTTTAACAGATTGTATTAGTAACTAAAATCATTATTTAATGAAGTGATATATACTTAATCACTACTAAGCTGGTCCAACAAGGGGGATTCGGTTCATATATTGAAGGTGATTAGGCATGCTTATATTGGATGTGATTCGTGCTCTTTATATGGTTATATTGGTTGTGAAACTTGCATTTTGAAAAAGATTTTGAAAAGATAAGATTTTGAAAAAGAAAAAGATTTTGAAAATAATTTGAAAAATATTTTTGAAATTTTCAAAAAAAGGAAAGAATGAAAAAGATAAAATTTTTTTTTTGAAAAAGGTTTTGAAAAGATAAGATTTTTAAAATTGAAATTTTGACTTGACTTGTAAGAAATAACTAATTTTAAAAATTTTTGACCAAGTCAACCCAAAATTTCGAAAATTTGGAGGGAAATAAGGAAAAGATATTTTTTTTTATTTTTGAAATTTTTAAGATGAGAGAGAAAAATACAATCATTACCCAAAACATGAAAATTTTGGATCAAAACACTTAATGCATGCAAGAACACTATGAATGTTAAGATGAATACCAAGAACACTTCGAAGATCATGATGAACATCAAAAACATATTTTTGAAAAAAATTTTTATGCAAGGAAAACATGCAAGACACCAAACTTAGAAATCTTTAATGCATGGACTCTAACAAACAAAAAATGCACATGAAAAAAAACAAACAACACATAACAAGAAATCATCAAGATCAAACAAGAAGACTTGTCAAGAACAACTTGAAGATCATGAAGAACACTATGAATGCATGAGATTTTCGAAAAATGCAAGAAAAGTTTTTTTTAAAGCATGCAATTGACACCAAACTTGAAAGTTGACTCAAGACTCAAACAGGAAACACAAAATATTTTTTATTTTATGATTTTATGATTTTTTTTGTTTTTTTAATTTTTTTCGAAAAACATTATTTGAAAAACGAAAAAGAAAAGAAAAATTTTGAAAAAGTTTTTGAAAAATTTTTGAAAAGAAAATTACCTAATCTGAGCAACAAGATGAACCGCCAGTTGTCCATACTTGAACAATCCCCGGCAACGGCGTCAAAAACTTGGTGGACAAAATTGTGATCCTCAAAGTTGGTCTCTTTGTATTTGTATGAAATCAAGAATACCCCAAAGAGATCATGGTGTGATGAATTGGGATCTTAATAATCCCTGGTGTGATCATAACTCCGTTCAACTTAACCAGCAAGTGTACTGGGTCATCCAAGTAATACCTTACGTCAGTAAGGGTCGATCCCACAGAGATTGTTGGTATGAAGCAAGCTATGGTCACCTTGTAAATCTCAGTTAGGCAAATTAAATTGGTTTATGGTGAGTTCGAAAATTAGTAAATAAATAGAAAATAAAAAGGATAGAAATACTTATGTAAAGGAATAGTGGGAATTTCAGATAAGTGTGTGAAAATGCTGTGCTCCTCTCGTATCTCTATTTTCTTATTACATTCATCCAATCCTTCCTACTCTTTTCCATGGCAAGCTGTATGCAGGGCATCACCGTTGTCAATGGCTACATCCCATCCTCTCAGTGAAAACGTTCCTATGCTCTGTCACAGCAGGGCTAATCATCTGTCGGTTCTCAATCAGGTTGGAATAGAATCCCTTGATTCTTTTGCGCTTGTCATCACGCCCAGCCTTCAGGAGTTTGAAGCTCGTCACAGTCATTCAATCCCAGAATCCTACTCGGAATAACATAGACAAGGTTTAGACTTTCCGGATCCTCATGAATGCCGCCATCTATCTAGCTTATACCACGAAGATTCTGTTGGGGAATCTAAGAGATATGCGCCCGGCCTAGAGTAGAACGGAAGTGGTTGTCAGTCACGCGCGTTCATAGGTGAGAATGATGATGAGTGTCACGGATCATCACATTCATCAAAGTTAAGTGTAACGTATATCTTGGAATAAGGATAGAAGAGAATTGAATAGAAAGTAATAATAATTGTATTGAAACTTGAGGTACAGCAGAGCTCCACACCCTTAATCTATGGTGTGCAGAAACTCCACTGTTGAAAATACATAAGTAAAAGGTTCAGGCATGGCCGAATGGCCAGCCCCCTGAAACGTGCTCAATGGCCTCTTAAGATGAAGAATAATACAAAACTGAGACCAAAGATGAAACGTGGTCAAAAAGACAACTAATACACTAGTAAAAAGTCTTATATATACTAAACTAGCTACTAGGGTTTACATGAGTAAGTAATTGATGCATAAATCCACTTCCGGGGCCCACTTGGTGTATGCTTGGGCTGAGTTTGATCTTTCCACGAGCTGAGGCTTCTCTTGGAGTTGAACTCCAAGTTATAACGTGTTTTGGGCGTTCAACTCCGGATCATGACGTGTTTCTGGCGTTTAACTCCAGACAGCAGCATGTACTTGGCGTTCAACGCCAAGTTACGTCGTCAATTTCCGAATAAAGTATGAACTATTATATATTGCTGGAAAGCTCTGGATGTCTACTTTCCAACGCCGTTGAGAGCGCGCCATTTAAAGTTCTGTAGCTCCAGAAAATCCATTTCGAGTGCAGGGAGGTCAGATTCTAACAGCATCAGCAGTCCTTTTGTCAGCCTTTTTCAGAGTTTTGCTCAAGTCCCTCAATTTCAACCAGAAATTACCTGAAATCACAGAAAAACACACAAACTCATAGTAAAGTCCAGAAATGTGAATTTAACATAAAAACTAATGAAAACATCCCTAAAAGTATCTTAAACTTACTAAAAACTACCTAAAAACAATGCCAAAAAGCGTATAAATTATTCGCTCATCACAACACCAAACTTAAATTGTTGCTTGTCCCCAAGCAACTGAAAATCAATTAGGATAAAAAGAAGAGAATATACTATAAATTCCACAATATCAATGAATATTAATTATAATTAGATGAGCGGGACTTGTAGCTTTTTGCTTCTGAACAGTTTTGGCATCTCACTTTTTCCTTTGAAGTTTAGAATGATTGGCTTCTCTAGGAACTTAGAATTTTGGATAGTGTTATTGACTTTCCTAGTTAAGCATGTTGATTCTTGAACACAGCTACTTATGAGTCTTGGCTGTGGCCCTAAGCATTTTGTTTTCCAGTATTACCACCGGATACACAAATGCCACAGACACATGACTGGGTGAACCTTTTCAGATTGTGACTCAGCTTTGCTAGAGTCCCCAGTTAGAGGTGTCCAGAGCTCTTAAGCACACTCTTTTTGCTTTGTATCACGACTTTAACCACTCAGTCTCAAGCTTTTCACTTGGACCTTCATGACACAAGCACATGGTTAGGGACAGCTTGATTTAGCCGCTTAGGCCTGGATTTTATTTCCTTGGGCCCTCCTATCCATTGATGCTCAAAGCCTTGGATCCTTTTTACCCTTGCCTTTTGGTTTTAAGGGCTATTGGCTTTTTCTGCTTGCTTTTTCTTTTTCTTTCTATTTTTTTCGCCATTTTTTTCGCAAGCTTTTTACTTTTCACTGCTTTTTCTTGCTTCAAGAATCAATTTCATGATTTTTCAGATCATCAATAACATTTCTCTTTGTTCATCATTCTTTCAAGAGCCAACAGTTTTAACATTCATAAACAACAAGATCAAAAATATGCACTGTTCAAGCATTCATTCAGAAAACAAAAAGTATTGTCACCACATCAATATAATTAAATTAAATTCAAGGATAAATTCGAAATTCATGTACTTCTTGTTCTTTTGAATTAAAACATTTTTCATTTAAGAGAGGTAAAGGATTAATGGAATTTATTCATAGCTTTAAGACATAGTTACTACATACTAATGATCATGAAATAAAGACACAAAACATAGATAAACACAATATTCAAAACCAAAAACAGAAAGAAATAAAAACAAGGAATGAATCCACCTTAGTGGCGTCTTCTTCTTGAAGGACCAACAATGTCCTTAAGCTCTTCTATGTCCCTTCCTTGCCTTTGTTGCTCCTCCCTCATTGCTCTTTGATCTTCTCTTATTTCATGGAGAATGATGGAGTGCTCATGATGTTCCACCCTTAATTGTTCAACATTGTAGCTCAAATCTTCTACGGAGGTGTTGAGTTGTTCCCAATAGTTGTTGGGAGGAAAGTGCATCCCTTGAGGCATCTCAGGAATTTCTTGATGATGAGCTTCCTCATGCATCTCTTGAGAACCGTGAAGGGTCTCTCTTGCTTGCTCCATCCTCTTCTTGGAGATGGGCTTATCCTCTTCAATGGGGATGTCTCCTTCTATGATAACTCCAGCTGAGTAACATAGATGGCTTTGCTTCTGTTTTTAATTTTTATGATTTTTTTCGTGACTCCACATGATCATGTACCTAATGAAACACAAAATAACAATAAAATAAAATAAAATAAAAATTAGATAAATAAAATTGGGTTGCCTCCCAACAAGCGCTTTTTTAATGTCAATAGCTTGACAGTGGCTCCCATGGAGCCACAAGGTGATCAGGTCAATGTTGTATAGTCCCAACACCAAACTTAGAGTTTGGATATGGGATCTTAACACCAAACTTAGAGTTTGGTTGTGGCCTCCCAACACCAAACTTAGAGTTTGACTGTGGGGGCTCTTCTTGACTCTAAACTGAGAGAAACTCTTCATGCTTACTCTCTTTTGTCACAGAGGGATGGCCTTGTGCCTTAAACACAAGGTAGTCCCCATTCAATTGAAGGACTAATTCACCTCTGTTGACATCTATCATAGCTTCTGCTGTGGCTAGGAAAGGTCTTCCAAGGATGATGCATTCATCCTCTTCCTTCCTAGTGTCTAAGATTATGAAATCAGCAGGGATGTAAAGGCCTTCAACCTTTACTAACACATCCTCCACTATTCCATAAGCTTGTCTCAATGACTTGTCTGCCAATTGTAATGAGAACAAGGCAGGTTGTACCTCAATGATCCTCAGCTTTTCCATTACAGAGAGTGGCATAAGATTTATCCCTGACCCTAGATCACATAGAGCTTTTTCAAAGGTCATGGTGCCTATGGTACAAGGTATTAAGAACTTGCCAGGATCTTGTTTCTTTTGAGGTAGAGTTTTCTGAATCCAGGTATCTAGTTCACTAATGAGGAAGGGAGGTTCACTTTCCCAAGTCTCATTACCAAACAACTTGGCATTCAGCTTCATGATAGCTCTTAAATATTGAGCAACTTGCTCTCCAGTCACATCTTCATCCTCTTCAGAGGAAGAATAGTCTTCAGAGCTCATGAATGGCAGAAGGAGATTTAATGGAATCTCTATGGTCTCTGTATGAGCCTCAGATTCCTTTGGATCCTTAATAGGAAATTCCTTCTTGCTTGAGGGACGTCCCAGGAGGTCTTCCTCACTAGGATTTTCGTCCTCCTCCTCCCTTGTGCATTCGGCCACATTGATCACATCAATGGCCTTGCACTCTCCTTTTGGATTCTCTTCTGTATTGCTTGGGAGAATACTGGGAGGAGTTTCAATGACTTTCTTACTCAGCTGGCCCACTTGTGCCTCCAGATTTCTGATGGAGGATCTTGTTTCATTCATGAAACTGAAAGTGGCCTTTGACAGATCAGAGACTAGATTGGCTAAATTAAAAGTGTTTTGTTCAGAATTCTCTGTCTGTTGCTGAGAAGATGATGGATATGGCTTGCTATTGCTCAGCCTATTACATCCACCATTGTTAAAGCCTTGTTGAGGCTTTTGTTGATCCTTCCATGAGAAATTTGGATGATTTCTTCATGATGAGTTATAGGTGTTTCCATAAGGTTCACCCATGTAATTAACCTCTGCCATGGCAGGGTTCTCAAGATCATAAGCTTCTTCAGAAGCTGCCTCTTTAGTACTGTTGGATGCATGTTGCCATCCATTCAGACTTTGAGAGATCATGTTGACCTGTTGAGTCAACACTTTGTTCTGAGCCAATATGGCATTCAGAGCATCAATTTCAAGAACTCCTTTCTTCTGAGGTATCCCATTATTCATGGAATTCCTCTCAGAAGTGTACATGAATTCGTTGTTTGCAACCATGTCAATGAGTTCTTGAGCCTCTTCAGGCGTTTTCTTTAGGTGAATAGATCCACCTGCAGAATGGTCCAATGACATTTTCGAGAATTCAGATAGACCATAATAGAATATATCTAATATGGTCCATTCTGAGAACATGTCAGATGGACACCTTTTGGTCAGCTGCTTGTATCTTTCCCAAGCTTCATAGAGGGATTCACCATCTTTTTGTTTGAAGGTTTGAACATCCACTCTCAGCTTGCTCAGCTTTTGAGGAGGAAAGAATTTATCCAAGAAGGCAGTGACCAGCTTATCCCAGGAGTCCAGGCTATCCTTGGGTTGTGAATCCAACCATATTCTAGCTCTGTCTCTTACAGCAAAAGGGAAAAGCATGAGTCTGTAGACTTCAGGATCAACTCCATTCGTCCTTACAGTCTCACAGATCTGCAAGAACTCAGTTAAAAACTGATAAGGGTCTTCAGATGGAAGTCCATAAAACTTGCAGTTTTGTTGCATTAAAGCAACTAGCTGAGGTTTCAGCTCAAAGTTATTGGCTCCAATGGCAGGAATGGAGATGCTTCTTCCATCAAATTTGGATGTTGGCTTTGTGAAGTCACCAAGCATTCTCCTTGCATTATTATTATTTTCGGCTGCCATCTCCTTCTCTTGTTCTAATATTTCTGAAAGGTTACCTTTAGATTGTTGTAACTTAGCTTCTCTTAATTTTCTCTTCAGAGTCCTTTCAGGTTTTGGATCAATTTCAACAAGAGTGCCTTTATCCTTGTTCCTGCTCATATGAAAGAGAAGAAAACAAGAAAAGAAAGAGGAATCCTCTATGTCACAGTATAGAGATTCCTTTATGTTAGTAGAAAAAAGAAAGGGGAGAAGAAAGTAGAAGAGGGGATTCGGATATTAGGTGGAGAGGGGTGAAGAGAAGTGTTAGTAATTAAATAAATAAATAGAATAAGAAAAGAGAGGGAGAATTTCGAAAATAATTTTGAAAAAGACGTTAGTATTTTCGAAAATCAGAGATAAGATAAGATTAAAATTAAAATTTAAAACAAAAAGAATTTTTGAAAAAGAGAGAAGTATTTTCGAAAATTAGAGAGGGAAGAGTAGCTAGTTGGTTTTGAAAAAGATAGGAAACAAACAAAAAGTTAGTTAGTTGATTGAAAAAGATATTAAAATCGAATTTGAAAAAGATAAGAAGATAAGAGGTTAGATAAGATATTTTGAAATCAAATTTTGAAAAAAGATAAATTTTTTTTGAAAAAGATAAGATAAAAGATAAAAAGATTTAATTTTTAAAATGACTTAACTAACAAGAAACTACAAGATAAGATTCTAGAACTTAAAGATTGAACCTTTCTTAACAAGAAAGTAACAAACTTCAAA
Organism: Arachis hypogaea; assembly: GCF_003086295.3. NCBI lineage: Eukaryota > Viridiplantae > Streptophyta > Magnoliopsida > Fabales > Fabaceae > Arachis > Arachis hypogaea. Next base: position 17,819,062 of record NC_092038.1, on the reverse strand, counting down.
TTTTTGAACCAATCACATTAATTGTTAGCTAATTTTCGAAAATTAGATGTAAAAGATAAGAAAAAGATTTTGAAAATAATTTGAAAAAGATTTTTGAAATTTTCAAAAAAAGGAAAGAATGAAAAAGATAAAAAAAAAATTTTGAAAAAGGTTTTGAAAAGATAAGATTTTTAAAATTGAAATTTTGACTTGACTTGTAAGAAATAACTAATTTTAAAAATTTTTGACCAAGTCAACCCAAAATTTCGAAAATTTGGAGGGAAATAAGGAAAAGATATTTTTTTTATTTTTGAAATTTTTAAGATGAGAGAGAAAAACACAATCATGACCCAAAACATGAAAATTTTAGATCAAAACACTTAATGCATGCAAGAACACTATGAATGTTAAGATGAACACCAAGAACACTTCGAAGATCATGATGAACATCAAAAACATATTTTTGAAAAAATTTTTGATGCAAGGAAAACATGCAAGACACCAAACTTAGAAATCTTTAATGCATGGACTCTAACAAACAAAAAATGCACAAGAAAAACAACAAACAACACAAAATAAGAAATCATCAAGATCAAACAAGAAGACTTGTCAAGAACAACTTGAAGATCATGAAGAACACTATGAATGCATGAGATTTTCGAAAAATGCAAGAAACGTTTTTTTTAAAGCATGCAATTGACACCAAACTTGAAAGTTGACTCAAGACTCAAACAGGAAACACAAAATATTTTTTATTTTTATGATTTTATGATTTTTTTTTGTTTTTTAATTTTTTTTCGAAAAACATTATTTGAAAAACGAAAAAGAAAAGAAAATTTTTGAAAAAGTTTTTGAAAAATTTTTGAAAAGAAAATTACCTAATCTGAGCAACAAGATGAACCGCCAGTTGTCCATACTCGAACAATCCCCGGCAACGGCGTCAAAAACTTGGTGGACAAAATTGTGATCCTCAAAGTTGGTCTCTTTGTATTTGTATGAAATCAAGAATACCCCAAAGAGATCATGGTGTGATGAATTGGGATCTTAATAATCCCTGGTGTGATCATAACTCCGTTCAACTTAACCAGCAAGTGTACTGGGTCATCCAAGTAATACCTTACGTCAGTAAGGGTCGATCCCACAGAGATTGTTGGTATGAAGCAAGCTATGGTCACCTTGTAAATCTCAGTTAGGCAGATTAAATTGGTTTATGGTGAGTTCGAAAATTAGTAAATAAATAAAAAATAAAAAGAATAGAAATACTTATGTAAAGCAATAGTGGGAATTTCAGATAAGTGTGTGAAGATGCTGTGCTCCTCTCGTATCTCTATTTTCTTATTACATTCATCCATCCTTCCTACACTTTTCCATGGCAAGCTGTATGTAGGGCATCACCGTTGTCAATGGCTACATCCCATCCTCTCAGTGAAAACGTTCCTATGCTCTGTCACAGCAGGGCTAATCATCTGTCGGTTCTCAATCAGGTTGGAATAGAATCCCTTGATTCTTTTGCGCTTGTCATCACGCCCAGCCTTCAAGAGTTTGAAGCTTGTCACAGTCATTCAATCCCAGAATCCTACTCGGAATAACATAGACAAGGTTTAGACTTTCCGAATCCTCATGAATGCCGCCATCTATCTAGCTTATACCACGAAGATTCTGTTAGGGAATCTAAGAGATATGCGCCCGGCCTAGAGTAGAACGGAAGTGGTTGTCAGTCACGCGCGTTCATAGGTGAGAATGATGATGAGTGTCACGGATCATCACATTCATCAAAGTTAAGTGTAACGTATATCTTGGAATAAGGATAGAAGAGAATTGAATAGAAAGTAATAATAATTGTATTGAAACTTGAGGTACAGCAGAGCTCCACACCCTTAATCTATGGTGTGCAGAAACTCCATTGTTGAAAATACACAAGTAAAAGGTTCAGGCATGGCCGAATGGCCAGCCCCCTGAAACGTGCTCAATGGCCTCTTAAGTTGAAGAATAATACAAAACTGAGACCAAAGATGAAACGTGGTCAAAAAGACAACTAATACACTAGTAAAAAGTCTTATATATACTAAACTAGCTACTAGGGTTTACATGAGTAAGTAATTGATGCATAAATCCACTTCCGGGGCCCACTTGGTGTATGCTTGGGCTGAGTTTGATCTTTCCACGAGCTGAGGTTTCTCTTGGAGTTGAACTCCAAGTTATAACGTGTTTTGGGCGTTCAACTCCGGATCATGACGTGTTTCTAGCGTTTAACTCCAGACAGCAGCATGTACTTGGCGTTCAATGCCAAGTTACATCGTCAATTTCCGAATAAAGTATGGACTATTATATATTGCTGGATAGCTCTGGATGTCTACTTTCCAACGCCGTTGAGAGCGCGCCATTTGGAGTTCTGTAGCTCCAGAAAATTCATTTCGAGTGCAGGGAGGTCAGATTCCAACAGCATCAGCAGTCCTTTTGTCAGCCTTTTTCAGAGTTTTGCTCAAGTCCCTCAATTTCAGCCAGAAATTACCTGAAATCACAGAAAAACACACAAACTCATAGTAAAGTCCAGAAATGTGATTTAAACTACCTAAAAGTAGCTTAAACTTACTAAAAACTACCTAAAAACAATGCCAAAAAGCGTATAAATTATCCGCTCATCAGTGAGAGAGAGGATTTTCGAAAATAAATTTTGAAAAAGGGTTAGTGATTTTCGAAAATTAAGATAAGAAATAAAATTAAAATTAAAATTTGAAACAATTAGTTAATTAAAAGAATTTTGAAAAAGAGGGAGGTAATTTTCGAAAATTAGAGAGAGAAAAGTAGTTAGGTGGTTTTGAAAAAGATAAGAAACAAACAAAAAGGTAATTAGTTAGTTGAAAAAGATTTGAAAATCAATTTTGAAAAGATAAGAAGTTAGAAAATATTTTGAAAAAGATATGATTTAAGAAGATATGATAAAAAGATATGATTGAAAAGATATGATTTTTAAAATTAAAATTAATTACTTGACTAACAAGAAACTAAAAGATATGATTCTAGAATTTAAAGATTGAACCTTTCTTAACAAGAAAGTAACAAACTTCAGATTTTTGAATCAATCACATTAATTGTTTTTAAAGTTTTTGAAAATCATGAAATAAAGATAAGAAAAGATTTTGGAAAAATATTTTCAAATTTTTGAAAATCATAAAATAAAAATGAAAAAGATTTGATTTTTGAAAAAGTTTTGAAAAGATAGGATTTTTAAAATTGAAAATTTGACTTGACTTATAAGAAATAGCTAAGTTTTAAAAATTTTTGACTAAGTCAACTCAAATTTTCGAAATTTATGAGAAAATTAAGGAAAAGATATTTTTTTGATTTTTTTGGATTTTTAATGATGAGAGAGAAAAACACAAAAAATGACTCACAACATGAAAATTATGAATAAAAACACATGATGCATGCAAGAACACTATGAATGTCAAGATGAACACCAAGAACACTTTGAAGATCAAGATGAACATGCAAGACACCAAACTTAGAAATTTTTAATGCTTAGACACTATGAATGCAAAAATGCATATGAAAAACACAAAAGACACAAAACAAGAAAATATGAAGATCAAACAAGAAGACTTACCAAGAACAACTTGAAGATCATGAAGAACACATGCATGAATTTTCGAAAAATGCATAAATTTTTTTAAAACATGCAATTGACACCAAACTTAAAAATTGACACTAGACTCAAACAAGAAACACAAAATATTTTTGGTTTTTATGATTTTATAATTTTTTTGTATATTTTTTTTCGAAATTTTATGGGAAAAAGAAAATAAGAAATTTAAAATTTTTAATAAGAATTCCAGGAATCTTTCAATGTTAGCCTAAAGCTCCGATCAAAGAGTTAGACATGGCTTAATAGCCAGTCAGCTTTAGGATATAAATCAGGCATGCAACAGTTGATACTTCATCCAACTCCATATACATGCCTTTTATGTTGACAAGAGGAAGCCTCAATCCAAAAGAATTTGGACATGGCTTTACAGCCAGCCAGGCTTCAACATGTTACCATGAAACTCTAGAATTCATTCTTAAAAATTTAGAATAATTTTCGAAAACAAAGGGGAAAATTTTTCTTGAAAGATTATTGAAAAAAATTTTTTGAAAATAAAACAAGAAGAAAATTACCTAATCTGAGCAATAAGATGAACTGTCAGTTGTCCAAACTCGAACAATCCCCGGCAACGGCCCAAAAACTTGGTGCACGAAATTGTGATCATCAACAATGGCTCCAAAAACTTGGTAGCGCTCTCAAACGTGAATCACACTTTGTCACAATTCTGCACAACTAACCAGCAAGTGCACTGGGTCGTCCAAGTAATAAACCTTACGTGAGTAAGGGTCGATCCCACGGAGATTGTTGGTATGAAGCAAGCTATGGTCATCTTGTAAATCTCAGTTAGGCGAATTCAAATGGTTTATAGTGGTTTTCGAAAATTTTAATAAATAAAACATAAAATAGATGAAAGAGATACTTATGTAAATCATTGATGGGAATTTTAGATAAGTGTATGGAGGTGCTTTGTCCCTGTTGGATCTCTGCAACGTACTGCTTTCTTACTTTCAATCCTTCATACTCCTTTCCATGGCAAGCTGTATGCAGGGCATCACCATTGTCAACGGCTACATCCCATCCTCTCAGTGAAAATGGTCCAAATGCTCTTGTCACAGCACGGCTAATCATCTGTCGGTTCTCGATCATGTCAGAATAGAATCCATTGATTCTTTTGCGTTTGTCATCACGCCCAACAATCACGAGTTTGAAGCTCGTCACAGTCATACAATCCCTGAATCCTACTCGGAATACCACATACAAGGTTTAGACTTTCCGGATTCTCATGAATGCCGCCAACAATTCCAGCTTATACCACGAAGATTCTGATTAAGGAATCCAAGAGATATGCGCCCGGTCTAAGGTAGAACGGAAGTGGTTGTCAATCACGCGTTCAAAGGTGAGAATGATGATGAGTGTCATGATTCATCATATTCATCATGTTGAAGTGCAACGAATATCTTAGAATAAGAATAAGCTGAATTGAATAGAAAATAGTAGTAATTGCATTGAAACTTGAGGTACAGCAGAGCTCCACACCCTTAATCTATGGTGTGTAGAAAGTTCACCGTTGAAAATACATTAGTGATGGTTCAGGCATGGCCGAATGGCCAGCCCCCCTAAACATGATCAATAGTCTCCTAAGATGAACAATAGAATAAAACTGAGACCAAAGATAAGACGTGGTCAAAAGATAGCTAGTACAATAGTAAAATGTTCTATTTATACTAGACTAGCTACTAGGGTTTACAAAAGTAAGTAATTTATGCAGAAATCCACTTCCAGGGCCCAGTTGGTGTGTGCTTGGGCTGAGCTTGATCTTTACACGTGCAGAGGCTTTTTTTGGAGTTAAACACCAAGTTGTAACGTGTTTTTGGCGTTTAACTCTGGTTTATGACGTGTTTCTGGCGTTTGACTCCAGAATGCAGCATGAAACTGGCGTTGAGCGCCAGTTTGTGTCCTCTAAACTCGAACAAAGTATGAACCATTATATATTTCTGGAAAGCTCTGGATGTCTACTTTTCAACGCCATTGAGAGCGCTCCATTTGGAGTTCTGTAGCTCCAGAAAATCTATTTCGAGTGCAGGGAGGTCAGAATACAACAGCATCAGCAGTCCTTTGTCAGCCTGAATCAGACTTTTGCTCAGGTCCCTCAATTTCAGCCAGAAAATATCTGAAATCACAGAAAAATATATAAACTCATAGTAAAGTCCAGAAATGTGAATTTAACATAAAAACTAATGAAAACATTCCTAAAAGTAGATAGATCCTACTAAAAACTACCTAAAAATAATACCAAAAAGCGTATAAATTATTCGCTCATCACGAAGGCAGCAGAACTCAAGGCAGCAGCAGCAGAGTTAAAGGCAAAGAGACAGAGAATGGAGGCAGAGGCAGCAGAGAAAAAGGCAAAATGTAGACAATGAAAAATTTGTTAAGATACATAATCCAGCAACAAGGAGATAATTTGCCACCTGAAATAGCTGCAGATCTTGATTCTTTGAGAAGTGCACCGACCTCATCCCATGCAAGATGATGTGCGGGCACTAATAATCTGAATTATCAATGCTGGAATCTGAGTACTTTTTAATTGTTCACTGTCCTAATGACTTTTGAGATATTTATTTGTAGTTTTTTTCTGGTGACTTTATTTGTAGTTTACAGTCATCGATACGCTGAATTCAAATTACTATTATAATGATTCACTTTTGCATATGTATTTTTGTTCTGTTTTATGTGTTTTTGTTTGATTGGCTGTTGGTTATTTTAATAAATTAAAGCAACTGAGTGGAAGAATGTATAAAGAATAAAAGAATTGGCATATATTATTATAAATTCGGATTTTTTTTTAAAAAAAATGTAACTCTACATTTTGCAGCGGGTTTTAATCCGCCACTATATCTTAACAGAATTTGTCAACGGACACTATTTTGCAGCGGTTAACAACCGCTGCCATCTCCAAGCAATTTTATTCTTTCGATTTCGTAGCCGTTATACCAGCGGTTATTATTAACCGTTGCTAAAGGTTTAGCCGCACACTATCTTTCAGCGAGTATATCAACCGCTGCTATCCGTTTGACAGCGGTTAAAAGCCGCTGCTAATCTTGTGCAAAACCACTGCTATTTGCCGGATGTGGTGTAGTGGCACCATATATATAAAATTTATTTTTCTTTAGAATTGTGTGATTAATAAATGGTACATAAAAGGATATATGTAACTCAATATTTATATTAATATTTCATATTATTATGATTTGTAAATTTTGAAGAAAATTTCATGATAGAATATTTCATATATTTTATTGATACATTTATATTAAAAATTAATTTTTAATTATAGCTATAATTATTTGGTGTAGCAATTTGTGGAAAGTAATAAGAAAATTGTAGTTTAACTAGAAGGTTAGAAACTACAAAATAAAACAACTATAAAAAATAACAACATTAATTTTCAAATCTTTCAAGCATAAAAAAATTATTATTATTTTAACTGATATATAACTTATTCTTTAGAACCCAACAACTTATTTAATGCAGCAATGTAAGCCTCAACACTTGAAACAACTACATCTGTTCCTGCTGCAGTACCACTATCACAAAAAAATATTAATGAATAACTTCAGAATTGAGTATTGTAATGAACATATGTTGCTAAAGCAATTAAATTCTATATATACTTTATAAATATAATTATACCTAAAAGTTGGATGAACATTTTCTTGTGATAAGGTAGAAGTAGATTCATAATTGCTGTTTTCTCTACAAATGACAACATATGTGGTGACAATACCATCAATCCCATTTTTTATTGTAGTGACTGAATATTCAACAAGTTTTATGGGTTCCTGCATTAATTCCTTCTTCAACATAGTAGTATAAATATTATAGATTAAATGCACTCAAAAGATAGAATAGTTACAATCCAAGAAACTTCCGATTGTTTACTATGATTATAGTGCCCAATATAATGATACATGGTAACAATAATTGCAATTATCTCATATATAACTTCACAATTTTCTAAGATATACAATAAAATAATATATTTATGTATAAATATATCATTTTTTAAATGATTTTTTTATGATTTATTATTTTAAATCGGTTAACCATCCAGTAGAACCATACAATTTTCTTCATTATTGGAATGTAATTATGATTGCAACTACATAACTCTATATTTAATTATATAGACTTTATTTTTCATGAAAACTACAATTTCAAATACGTGAAAAAAATTCATAGCAGTATGAATATTTTTTTCATGCTGCAATTCGTAGTGAAATGAGGCACTAATATAAAGATAGAGAAACACGAAAATATGTTTGAAACTAGATATAATTACAATAACAAAATGTGTATGAGATACAATTTTTTTTAATTCTCTATCGTTTTAATTGGAAGTAAAAATGATATTTTTGTTTCTCTATCTCTATATTTGTATTTTGGCTCAATTGCCAGATTAATATTAATTATTAAGACCGTTAAACATGCTAACCTGACTTGGTTTAGCTAACTAGTTAAACAGGTTAGTGTCAATCATATGTGTTTATTAACCAATAAATAAAAGTCGAACCAATTTAATAAAATTTCATTGAGCAAATTGAGTGGTACCATTTTTTATTTTTTTAAATCAAAATTAACTCTTTCTAATGACAAAACCAACAAAATAAGAAGTTTTGGGTCGAAAATACAAAAAAAAATTGAAAGTTAAATTGTGTCAAAATTTAAAAAATTCAAAAGATCATGATCATTATAGCAAAAAGTTATTTTTTAATTCAAACCTTCACAATAAAATTAACTGCTTTTAATGCCGAATCCACTGATCCTTGACCAATAGAACATGCAACATGTGTGCTTCCATTCATATTAATGAGTCTAATTGTTGTTGATGGAAAACCTAATGTTCCAGAAATTACCTGCATTAACAGATAATAGTCACATTCCAATCCACTATATTAAACATAAAAAATATTTCAATTACCTATAAGTTATCATATCAATATTTACCTGTAAGTCACCAAGTTTCCAAATAGGTTCTATATGGGTAACTTCATTTGATACTAATGTTCTAAGGTCTTCATCAGTAACTCTCTAAGAAACCAAATACATAAAAGAGTTAAAAAATTCCATCAATATTAATCAAATTAAAATTTTACATAAACAAAAGTAATCCAAGTAGTCTTGTAGTAAAATACTTTGATAAATGGATGACATAAACAAAAATAAAAATAATTAATAGTTGATCAGAAAGATATATAAGTTGAATTAATAGTTCTTAGCTACCTTTTTCTTATCACCTAGGGCTTTGAAATTGAAAAACACCCTGTTAATTTCATCATCTTTAAGTTGAAAACCAAGCTGAAATAAAAGAGAAAACCTCATCAAATATAGTGAAAATAGTTAATATATTATCAAACTTATATGACTATTTGATACCTCTTCAAGACGCTTTCTTAAGGCAGCTCTTCCACTGTATCAATAGTATAATTAACTCAACATTATTTATAGATATAAAGACTAAACATGAATTAGATAATATTTTGGAGGATTAAAAATAGAAAATTCACCATTTAGGGTACACTCGATTAGCAGTAAAAAGGAGATGAAAAATTCCACAAATACATTTAATATGTAAAATTATATAATCTATTATACATTTTTATCCTAAAACGAAATATATTCTAATTAGACAAAACAACAAAAGATGACAATGATATGAATATTACTTTTTTTTACATTTTAAAAATAGCAGGTGATCTTAATGAGTATCACCAAACCATTTAATGTAATTTGTGCTTAATTATATCATTTATGTTAGCAATATGAACACTTTAATTACCTACTAGCTAATACATTAAACATCCAATCACTATTACACATCTAATAATATTATTGATGTCAACACGTGTAATAATAGTTTTTAAGAATGCAAATTTAATTTTATTTCTATTATCAATTTAGAAAATAAATTATTTTAATTTAAACATTATTTTTATAATTAACTACCAACAGCCAAAGCGTCGATAAGTTTTGATGGAAGTTTTTTAAGTTAATTTACTAACAGCCGAAAATGGAATTTTAAATTATTTTAAAATTAAAAAAATAAAAATACATGTGTTGATCAATAAAAAAATGAAACTTTAACAATTCACACTTCATTAATATTACCAACAGATTAGTCAGAACCATCGGTAAAACAATAGCTTAGCCGTCGGTAAAACGACAGTAATATCCATTTAATAAAACACAGTATTTCATGTTGTCGGTAAATTAATTTACCGACGACTTAGTGGGCAAATCTGAATATAAAATGGTGTCCCTTCTTTTTTCTTCCCCCATTTTAGCAACTCTCTCTTTCTCTCTTTCTCTCTCTCTCTATAAGTTTTCTCATTTCTCAGAGCTTCGACCAATATTCTGTCAATGTAATTATGTTCGTGGTAAGTTTTTCCTCAATTTAATTAATTATGTTTTTGTGGTCTATTAAGTTTTTTTATTATTTTTTAGTACCCCATTTTTCGACACTTTGAATTTGGCTTCTAATTTAATTTTGATTTTTGCATATTTCTGGTAACCTTTGGAGATTGTGGTTGTTGCTGGAGTGAAGATGGTTCATTGAAATTATTATTTTTGGAGGCATCTATAGATAAATTTGTGTAAGGTTAGTATTTACTTATCTAATTTTCTTTCTATTGTTATTAAATTTTAATTCAAACCAAAAATAATAAATTAAAATAAGTGAAAATAATATGTTAATTGAAAAAGTGTTTATTTTTGAAATTATTGCATGTTTAGGATAGAGACTTGGACTCGTATGACAGAGTTATAGGATGGGTAAGGCGATATGATTTTGTGTGAATGTAAAGATTTGTTCTGTTTGTTAGTTGTTGAGTTTGTTTGTGTTTGTTCTGTACTTCGTTTGTGAAAAATAAGACATTTAGTACGGGTAGGACTAAATAATGTAATTGCAAATTATTTGTCTATATTATATAAATGTATTACTTATATATTGAAATACACCATAGACTTGAAATTTGGTAAATTAGAGGGTTTTAATTGTTGAAAAAATTCTAGCAAAATTTTTAACATTTTTTAGAACTTAATACAAATTAAATTGCAAATTCTTTTTGCCAAATGTATGTGGGTGGATAGTACAGATGGCTCAAAATCGATTTTAGACATATGAAACACTATTCAAGTAATGGCAATTACGAGAGATGATGTGTTCCTTTGCTATTAAACTATGTATGGGTGTGAATGACAATATGTAATAATAATTAGATAACAAAGAATGATCATGAGTATCATAGTAATACAACAATAAACAAAAACATATTTACTAATTTCATGTAATTTTGACCGAAATATTCATACTAGATGTATTACTCTAAATTTAATAGAAGATAATTTGAATTTTTTCAGAAACATATATTCATAGATGAATAGGCCATGAAAGATCCAATTATATATTTATCAATAATGTTAGAGAGACAAAAAAAACAGTCAGAATTTGTCTTATTTAACATTTATTAATTGTCACAATAATTAATGAATGCTAAATAAGACAAGTTATGTCTGTTTTTGGCTAATTTCTTTTATTATCAAACATTTTCGTATGTTTATAATAGCTAAGACAATTAAAGACAAAGAATGAAAAGCTGAGTTTAATTGCTTACCTAAGCTTTCCTAATACATAACCATCACCTTTAGATCTTCTAATCCCAATACTCTCTGGAAGTATTATTTCATATGTAGCTTTATGTTTTAACCATCCATCCTATATATAAGTCATACAATAAAAATAAAAAATAACTTCATTGGCCAAATTTAGAGGATTATTTTATTGAGCACTTAAAGTTAAACCAAAAAATTAGTTAAAATAATTCTATTGTTGAATGTAAAATGTATTCATGTTAACCTAAATAAAATATAGGAATAAGTACTGTTTTAATCCCTAAGATTTAGAGTCAAAATCAAAATCGTTCATATCCTTATTTTTTATTCAAAATCATTCACAACGTTTTATTTGGTATTAAAATCATCCTTTTGAATAAAATATTTTTTCTAAATAACGAAGATACCCCTTATCATCCTCTTTGTTTGGATGTCCTCTCTTTTGCAGAACCGTCCTTAGCAATTCCAAATACACATCCCTAAGCATCATTCATTTTGAAATTTTTGCCCTAATTTTGGTACTCCTCAAAATGGTGTCATTTTAGAAAGTAGTGCTATTTCGCCCTTTTGTCCTGGTACACGTTGTTCTCTGAAGCTTCAGTGACTCCAAAACCTTCGGGTTGTGTTGGTAGTGGCACCCTTGAAGGTAGTGGAGCTTTCAGAGTTTGAGGTGTCCATCATGCGCCGTTGACACCACCATTTTAAAAACAATTGATGTGGCTACACCACAGGACATTAGTCCTGTGACCTCTTCTTCTAGGTAAATTTTAGCATTTTTGTTTTAATTTTTTTAAAAGCGTCGTTTATTTATTATAAAAATTTTATAAAATTGAAGAAAAGTTCTAATTTTTGGTGATTTTAGTGATTTAGGAATTTTAGATTTTGTTGAGATTTGTTATTGATTAAGTAATTGTTAGTGATTTGTCACTAATGTGTTACTTATTGATGAAAAAAGTTTATTGTTACTAATTTCAGAGAACAAAAACAACTCTCTCTTTCTCCTCCTTCTCCAATCGCCATTCGAAGGAGAATCCATGCTGCTGAGACAATGACCAGTGCTGCTAGAACTAGGGTGCTCATATACCTTGTGCTCAAGAGGAAGCTCCTTTCTAGAAAAGAATAAGAAGGAGGAGGAGAAAGAGAAGGAGGCACAGATCCATCGAGACCGAGTAGATCGGTGAGGAGAAGGTTTGCTCATCCACAATTTTCCAACTCTCCTTTTCTCCTCCTTCTCCTTTTTTTTTCTTCTTTCCCGTCACACCAGCTCTCTTCTCTCTCTATTCTATTCTTTTTCATTCTTTCTATCAAAAATGAATGTTGTATTATTTTTGTTGCTGAATTTGAAGGATTAGATTATAATAAATGAAATTGATAATTGTTTAAATTTAAATTTTGTATTGTTGTTGAATGTTGTGTTTTTGAATTTGATTGTTAGTATTTAGTGGTGGTGATGGTAAGGGTGATGATAGTGAATGATGAGATTAGGGCCAGAATAAACATAAGGCCATTTTTGTTCGTAAAATATCGAAAGGACAATTTTAACACCACATAAAATGTTGAGGATGACTTTAAATTAAAAAAAAGTGAGGAACAAATTCGATTTTGACATCAAACCTTAGGGACTAAAACAGTACTTATCCCTAAAAATATATTTTAAATTTTAACATAATATAAAATAGATAAAAAAGAAAAATTCTAATGTATGTAATTTTGGTTAACTCTCATAAGTACTTTTTAATTTGATTGAAATTTTAATGTTTTTTGGCATCATTTATAAAAATTTTCATTGTTTCATGTTGTAAAACTATCGAATATATAAAGCAGTTAACTTTATGTCCAAGTTGAAAATTATAAACTTTGATAATACAATTAATACTTATTGTATTGTCTAAATAATATCATTAAAATTTTAACAACACTAACCTGATGAATGCCACTTTCATGAACAAATGCATTAGCACCAACAAGAGCCTTGTGCGGTTGTAAATACATACCAGTGTACTTTTCGACCTATAAAAAATTATTAAATTTATAAATTGAATAAAAATAACTTTAGTGACAGTAAAAATAGAAAGTTAAGAATAAAGCCAAAATAAAAGTAGTATTAGTTTGAGATATAAAACCATCTTGCTTGTCTTTAATATTTGTTGTGTGTTGATTCCTGTGTATAATCCATCAAATTGATCATATCTCTTACATTTTAAGGCCATCACAATCTTGAAAAAGATAAAAATAAAACATTATTAATTTAACAATAACAATGAATAGATTTCTATTTTTCTTTTTAGATAAAAATAATGCATCTAATCTTTGATTCTTAAATGATAATTAGTTAATTGTATTATTTTTTTCCTTGGTTAAGTGCTGTCTAATTATTGTATTGTCCCAATATTAGAAGCTAGCTGTTTGAAGTTTAATTGTTTTTTGGATAAGTTAACCTGTAAATTTGTTAATTATCTAATTTAAAACAAAATTGACACTTTTTATTTGATAATTAAGACAAATAAACCTAATTATAGAAGAATGAATGCAACTAGTGAACTCCTCTACTAATAAATACATATATGGAATTGCTTAACATTTAAAATCCTTATATTCAGGTACTTATTTCGTTCTTTTTCAATAATATTGGGGAGACAATAGTTAATGTTACTTTATTTAATATAACATCCATAATTTAATGCATATAATATTCATAATTACTTATCTAAGTAATACATCTAAAATTTTAACATTATTTTAGTAGTAATTAATAAATATTAAATAAAGTTATTTTAGATATTTGAATTAATATTTTATTGTCTCCCAAATATTATTCTTTTTATGGCAATGTCAAAGAAAACTAAAAAAAACTAATGCCATTTATCCTTTAATTTAAAACCTATTGTGGATTTAGTATTATTATTGTTATTATTATCATTTTATCTAAAAATAAAAGATTAGTTAGATAGGACAAGTTCATTCATTTTGCATCCATAACAGGCTTTATGGTATATTAAAATTAAGTGAACTTAATTAAAAAAAGGCTAAGTACCTATTTTTAAAGATGTAGAAAATAAAAATAATGAATTAGAGTTTTTCATTGGTTAAAAAAAGGTAAAGTATTTTTTTAGTCTTTAGAGTTTGGACAAAGTCTTAATTTTGTTTTTAATATTTGAAATGTCATATTTTTGTCCTAAATTTTATTTTATCCAATTTTATTTATATAGTCAAAATTAAAGTTTCTTCTTCTAAAAATACCGTTTTTCTCTATTATTATATTTTTTTCTTTTATTATTATGTTACTTTCACTATCAAACCACTACAACTATCACTAGGATTACTACAATTACAATTTTTACTGCTACCTAGAAGAAAATCATAACGGAATAAAGAGTAATTTCTTTTTTAAAATGTTAGTTTTGACCAAAGGAGTAAAATAGGATAAAATATTTAAATGTGACTTCTCAAATATTAGGGATAAAATTAGGACTTAGTCCAAATGTTAGAAATTAAAATAGTGTTTTACCCATAAAAAAGAGTTAAATAGTAACTATTTATAAGAATTTGATAAACCTTCACGTCACACCTAACCCATTTTTATCTATAGACTTTATACCTACAATAAATATTAGAGTGAACTACCATTTCTATCTATAAATATTCAGAATACTGACAAATTTATCCGTAAAAAAATAAAATTAATTTTGTATTGATGAAAGATGGATTTCAGTTAACAAAATTATACAAACTCCAAAAATGATCCTAAATTTTTAAACTACCCTCCTTGGCCTAACTTACTCCATCTCCAGTCCCAACCTCCAATTCCTATTTCATAATTTTCAACCGCTTAACTCTTCATCACCGCAACTTCAATCACCGGCCTTTACCATCGCCACTACCATCGACCACCTCTTTCTCTTTACCAATAGAAAGAGAAAGTAATCATGTCATTGTTGTAACTAAACGTGATTAAAAAAGCATATATAAGTCATGTCTGATTATTGTGAATCTTAAGTGTATTCCAGGTTAATGAATCATTTGAAGTAAAAGAAAAAAAATATGAACAGTGACTATGAAAAATGGTGTGTGATGGGAGTTCGAGAGACTAAATTAGGGTTTTCCCTAATTAACAAGGAAGAAAGTAAGATTACTAGAAGGAATATCCAAGGTGACACTGAGAACTTGTCGGTGACAAGTGCGTCCACTCAGTGCTCTACCTCGAGCTCGTTGGCAGCATCGAGTTGATGGTGATTCTGGTGGCGTGTATAAGAACCGGAATAACCGCTTTAATAAAATAATAATTTAATGGCCCGAAATAGGTTTGGAAACTTAGAAATAATAATTAGAAAATATAAAGGTGAAATTTGAATTCAATGAATTTTTTGGGTAAGAAAATGTATCTTTTGCGAAAAATTTTTGTAAAAACGCGTACCGGCAGTACCAGCTCTAGTCTGACTGGTACTACGTATTGAAAAAAAATAAGATTTTAAAAAATTGAATTTATTGATTTGAAAAGACAAAAATAATTTAGAATTGAAAACCGGACACTAATTCTAAAGGTTTTGCCCCAAAGTGGGCCAAACGGGCTAAAAATACTAACGGGTTGGACCGGGCCCAAGTTAGACCCAAGCCCAACATATATAAACATCTTATAATGAGCATTCAGCTCATTCTTGCCCAAATTTGAAGAGAGGGGCGCTGCTAGTTCTGAAGGGAGAAGAGAAGTTACTATTTATTTTCTCCTTCATTTGGCTATATCTTGAGCTACGAGGCTCCAATTGATGAACCGTTTGCGGTCATGCAAAGCTCTTCCTGAGTCTGTCATTTCTAACTATGCTTTGTTGGTAAGAAATTGTGTCTCATGCTCCAGTTTCCTGCCCTAAGTAATTTTACATTTTTAGGTTTAGTTTTGAATAGATTTTTGTGATTTTAGTTGTTTAGGGGTGATCTAGCATTGGAATATTGTTGAATTTTTTTCTAATATCGTTGGGTAAGGTAAGTCTCTTCAAATTCTTGTGGTTTGATATTTTGGTTAGCCATAGTGTTGATTTTTTTGGTATGTTATATGTGTATAGCTTGATAGTTGGTGAGTTTTGGAAGTGGTGTTGGTGCTTGAGGCTTGTTGAACTTGTTGGAATCAAGCTTTGGGTGTTTTTTCTTTTAGGAAAATCAGCTAAGGTATGGTTTCAATTTTTGCTATGTAATATATAATGTTTTAGGACACTTAGACTAGTGGACCATAGGATAGGATTGAAGTGGTTGTTGATAATTGTTGGATTGATGATGTACGATGATTTTGATGACTGTGATAATTTTGATGAGAGTATGATGTTATTGTTAATGAATGATGTTGAATATTCATACTGGGGTTGAATAATGATAATTGTGATGATTGAAGATGAGATAGGATGAACGATGTTTATGATTGGTTGAATTGTGCAAAATTGTTGATATTGATACCTTGATGTGGAATTTTGTTGATTTTTATTGAATTATGGTAGAAACATTGAGAGAAATAGAGGTTGAGTTTATTGAAGTGTAATGGAATGGTAAAGTATAGTATGTGGTAGTGTTTTATGATGAAATTGGGTATGTTTTGGTTTGGTTTGGTTTTGGAATTTGGAAACTAGAGAACTTTGATGTTTTTGTGTAAAACTTTATTTTTGGTGAACTTTGGAGGATCATAACTCGATCCTCAAACATTAAACGTAAATGATTTTTTTAAATTAAATATGATTTCAAGAGCTTTAAAATGATACAAAGTTTGAGGTAAACGGAGTTTTGTAGAGGAAGTTATGAGAATTTGAAGTTTGGTGTTTAAAACTGAAATTCTGCAGCATTTAATTTTTCTAAGTTTCTTACAGCATACGTACGCGAACCAATACACGCGATGCGAGCATTCCATTCGAGTTAAAACACTCGCATACGTGAGCAGGTGCCGAGTACATGGACACACTCTTTTTCAACGTGTGTGTACGCACGTCAGGGTTGTGCGTACGAACATACTCTGTTTTGCTGAAAAATTATTTTTCTTCATTTTCAAGGATTCTCTAGCCTTCCAAACTTCTTTATACTGTATAAAATTGCTAATTAGAAATTAGGCCCTAAGATTGATAGAGATAGTCTGGTCAATCAAATTAGTGAAAGTCTGTATGAGTTTAGAGCCGATGACTTAAGTTCTGGAAGGTTGTGGACGAAATTAGTGTATGTTGAATTGTGAAGTATGTCTTTAAGGAGATTTTGAGAAAGGAAAATAATTATGATGAAATGGAAAGTTGATGATGGTTATGTTGAGTTGAGAACTTGGAAAGGAATGATGAGCTTGATGGATATTGAAAGATAGTGTGTCATTAGAACGATAGTGTGTTGTGTACTATATTCCTATAATGTTGAGACTTGAGAGTTGAGAATGGACTGAGAGGAGAAAATGGTGGTGACTGACGATGATTTGAGGTTGATGGACTTGCTGGATGTTAAAAGTGTGCCAGGCACTATATCCTTGAAATGATAGTGTGTCGGGCACTATCTCCCTGGAATGGTTTATGATGAAACAAATGTTATTGTTTTTCCTTCTCTACCATAAGACTGTGCTAAGCACTATATTCTCGGAGCATGCAAGTGTACCAGGCACTATATCCTCAAAACAATAGTATGCCAGACACTATATCCTCAGAACAAAAGTGTGTCAGGCGCTATATCCTCGGACGTGGCAGAAAGGTGACATCCGAAAGGATGTGTCGGGTTGGAATTTATGGACTAACAAGTGATATCACGAGCCAATAGGACAAACATTCATCATATGCATCTTCTGTATGCATGTTTGCTTTGCTTAACTTCAGTTATATCTAAATGAATCACATGTCTACTTGCTATTTGTTTACTTGCTGTATATGTATATTACTTGTGCTTTACTTGTTTGCATTACCTGTGTTTTTTACTGGGATTGAGGAGGCTTGGTAGGTGGTAGCGATGGGATCGCAGGGAGGTTAGGTTGGCGAAGGCTGTGGGATAGCGGTGCTATGTTAGTTAGAAACCCCCTTAAGTTAGAATACCCTATTTATGGTTTAAGTTATTTATTTATTCTAAGCTTGAATGTATGTATCGATGTGAAGTTCTAGGATTGCCTTTAGCATCTCAGAACCTTATATCTTACATACTGGACACTGTTACCATACTGAGAACCTTTGGTTCTCATACCATATATTGTTGTTGTTTTTTAGATGCAGGTCGCAACTCACCACGGTGAGTTTGCGGACATGATGATAGAGCGGAGGATGATCTTTCTTATGTTTTATTTTACTTTGCTTATATTGTAGTTATTCTCTCATCTTTTGTATATTTTACTTTTTCGCCTTAGAGAATTTATTCCTGGAAACTTTGAGAGATAGATTATTGCTATTTTAAACTTCAAAACTTTGTTGTATTTAGTTTGACTAGCTAGTCTAAACTCCGCAGGCTGTGACTAGTCCTCTTTTTGTATATCATACTTACATATATCATGATTACTTTAATTATTACATTGTGTATCCTGGAGCTATATCCAAGATTTTATATGTATTATTTCTTGTTCTGTTCATATCTCTGTGCTTAGTTACCGTGTGTGAACGTTTCGCGCTTTGTAATTCCGCTTTATGTGACTTTGAGCTTTTATTCCTTCATCAAGCTTCTAGTTATATAAATTCTTGAATATATACTATATTATGAGCTTTAAAAATGTCGTGGCACTTTGTTATCCTTTTCTTTACAACTAGAGGTAAGGCTTAGGGTAATTAGAGTGTTACAGCGTGCAGCATCGAGATGATCCACAACATGCCCCTCATCCACAACGACCTCCCCTTTATTCTTCTTCTTCTTCATCAGTCTTGTTGGCGTCGTTGTGATGCTCTTGTTCTTGTTCTTCTTGTTGAGCTTTACAATGCCTTTTTTTTCCTTTGCGGAGTTGCTTGTTGTTGTTTGAATTATCCTTCACACGGTTGAGCTTTAGTTTTGTCATAAGAGACCACGACAGTTGTTTGTTAGTGTTTATGGTTGTTGAATTATACAAAACTAAAGTTGTGAAAATCCCAAAGGAGCCACTACAAGCTTCGGTTCCTAATGCCTTCCTCATTTTGTTGAGATGTTATTTAAGATCAAGATTTTAGAAAGTGTGATGGTGGTGGTTGCAAAGAGAAGGATGCAATAGTAGCAATGGTAGTGACGACAAAGAGAAAGAGGTGGTAACAGTGATGGCAGCCGCGATAATAATAGTGGTAGCTAAGATAAGAGTTGGATGAGTGAGGATGTGGGTGGTGGTGGTAAAAAATTGGAAATTGGAAGTGGAATAGGTTAGGTTAAAAGAGATAATTTAAAAATTTTGAAAAAATTTTTAAGGTTTGGATAATTTTGTGAATTAAAACACATTTTTCATAAATACAAAGTCAATTTTATTTTTTCATGCATAAATTTAATAGTATTTTGAATATTTGTAGTTAAAAATGATAATTTGCTCATAAATACTAAGATACTAATACTACATGTCTAAGTATACATGAATCTTACACTTAATCTATTATGTCATGAGTGTTAAAAGGTCTTTATTCTCTTTATCCACAAATATAAATATTATTTATGATGTTTATATTAATGTAACCATGAATCTGATTACCTACTTAGTACGATGGTTGTCAAAATAATCCTACTATAATTAATGGACATGAATGTAAATCGAAAAATTAAATATTTACACAATTTAAAATTATGCAAATTACTTAAATTGATCGTTGGAAAAAATTGAATGAAAAATAACTTATATTATTGGTTAAAAAAATGCATGAACTAAATAATAAAAAATTAACACTCACCTCTTCTAATGATGCGTTACCTGCCCTTTCTCCAATTCCATTAATTGTAACTTCTAATTGTCTTGCACCAACACGTACACCCTAAAAGTAGTCAAGGCTTGAAAAAAATACAATATATACTTTTGTATTAAATTATTAAATGATAATGATATTATGGTTATCACCTCTATGGTGTTAGCAACGGCAAGTCCAAGATCATTGTGACAATGTGTTGAAAGAACAACATTTTCAATTCCAGGGGTATTGGCTTTTATATCAGCAATTAATCTTCCATACTCCCATGGCATTGTTATGCCAACAGTGTCAGGTATGGCCACAGTTGTAACCCCAGCCTTGATAACTTCTCCAAGAATTTGATAAAGAAAATCTCTCTCTGATCTGAAAATATAAAAATAAAATTAATTGATTATTTTAAAAGAAAAGAAAAGATAAATTATACAAAATTAAGTGTTATTATTAGAAGTTTAGGAATGTAGGACCTATTTATTTATTTCTTACTAGAAATATAATTTTTTCGTTATTTAAACTAATTATTTTTGTAACATATTTTTCACAATTATTAATTATTTACAAAAATAGTTAATATTTTAAACAACAATTTGTGTGAAAATTATAAATAAGTATTTAAAAGTATTTTTTACACTGTATTTATAAACTAAAAGTATTGTCAAAAAATATATTTTTGCATGTTATTTTTTTATTAATTATTTGTTTCAAAGAATAATGCTTTCAAATATTCTTTGACAATTTAATAATTGTATAAAGATATTTATTAAAATAATTGTATTTAAAACAAAGATGACAACGGTGCGGATGAAACAAAGGGAGTCACTGGTTGTCCGGTTAGAATAGTGGTGGAACTTTTTTCTATGACATCAGTTGGCGGATTTGGAGTGGATCTATTAGAGCTATTTTTTACATCAATCATTCTGGCAAATAACTCCAGAGCGTCCAAGTCGAAAAATCTTGCTTGACTGTGAAATATAACTTGTATGTCGTCATCGTCCAACATCTCATACTTTCTAAACTTAACATAATTAACCTTGCCTCAGTGATATAGGAATATGAAAAAATAATTGCTTCACACGTTTTTTTTTCACACTTTCCTACCTTCTGTAATATAGTACTATGTAATTCCATCAAAATCGTTGACAGATTTACAAATACATATATCTACTTTTTGCTAGAGAAAGTTACATCCTCACTTGTGTTTTCATTAATTTTTTTTCGATGATGCACTAACAAAAAAATACTCTCAATCATCTCTCCTTATGCTCAATAAATTTCAAGTGTGTTTCATTACGTTCAGACTCGTTTATTTATAGAGTTCATGCCCTCGTAAATCATCGTTACCACCTTAGGTTGACTAAGTTGAGCATAAATCATGAGACACTAATGAGAATTATTGAAGCAAGCATAAATCGTGCTAGACTCGAGAGGATCCTCTTAGAGCATAAATCGTGACATCCTATTGAGGGTTGGCCAAAATTCACGTGAAACCTAAGGGGGTGGAACGATTTATGCTTTATTGCTAACCTTAGGTACTCTAGTATGATTTATACCTTGTTTCATGCATGCATTAATCGTTTTAGGCTGACATGATTCATATATTATATACTCCTACAGCCTAAAACGATTTACATATTAATAACAGGATAATCACGTTTTGGATTTCATTTCAAGAATCCAGTAATTTTACTTTCCATCAAATTTATTTAAGTAAAAAATCCAAATTATTATTTATCAAAAAAAATTTTCTTTTTTATTTATTTGTATACACTACCTCCTATATCTAGGACATATCTGTGAAGTTAAATGTTTCCTCACTTTGATTAGTAAAAATTTCTAAATTAGATAAGTTATTTAATTTTGATGTAAATATCTATTAGGTTTCAATACAAATTTATTGAATATTTTTTAATTTATGCATTATATCGTTTTATGAATAATAAAAAGAATATTAATGCAACTAATAAATGATTAAATAAGCATAGTTAGCAAATTAAATACTAGCTTAGCTAGTTCGTTTGTTAATATCTAAATTAACATCTATTATGAATAAGAAATCGAGTGATGACATTCGATTTTGATCTCCGTAGAAGATTTTCCTTTGATATAAGCCCAAATATTTCTAAAATATTTGGTTTTATATTAGTACTTCCAAAAAGTATGATAAATTAATTTCAAATTAAATGCCTCACATTATTATTTGAGAGAACCTGAACAAAATCATTGTACATTATAAGAAATGTGTTATTTTAGGAATTTCAAACAAGCATATAGCTTTATTGTATATGGGTGCAAAAACTAAAATATCTTTAGAATCAATCATCTAAACCTGATAATTGTGGGGACTTAATGCTAGATATAGTTAAAAATATTTAGATTCTTACAAATACAAAAAACATAAAGAGAGACCTGGTCATTACCAAATTTTACAATATTTGTAAAGATAAAAATCGTATTTTAGCATTTTTAAAACATATGTTGTAAAATAAACCCATGTAATTTAGGCTAGAGCGTTTATGAAATATCTAACATTATATATAAATCATTATGCAAAAGATTTTTATTATTATTACAATAACTATAAGATTTATCTAATTTCCCACCCAAGAGGCACATTGAATTATTTTAATTCTTATGGAAGTTAAATCATAAAAATAAACTGAGCGGTAAACCGTAATTCATATATACTTATTTATTCACAATATATATAGATTTTGGGACACAAAAATAGATCAATTTGTTTTAAACAAAGTTGATGATATACTATTTTGTGAACAGGTACTTCAAATATATATAGTGTTAAAAGTATATCCATAAAAATCATTTATAAGAGTTTTTATTTGTCCACAAATTTAAATGGACATACATTCTCGAAAAGCATTATCGTGCCGACATCTATTCCTTGATGCTAGATTTATGATGCGTTATTTGTGTTCTAATAATCAAATATTGGTTTTTCATTTTGAATTATTAGTTTATGAGGTAGTAGTGGACTTTTGAGTTTCAAATGAATAACAAATTTAAATCTCATGCTATTTTTATGGTTCTTTTATGTTTTCTTTATCTGTTAACTGTTCTATATATAATAATTTAAGATGTGATATTTGTATGACAAAAAATAAATTGTCTTTAAAAGATACTTTTGAAACCACTAAAAGACATCCTTTTTTTATTTTATGTTTTAGGTATCTAACACATTTCGAGATTTTCAAATACCATTATTTTATGAAGTTATGTTGAGCTAACCCAATTTTTTATGGAGGCGGCCAAATTAGCTTATATATTTCATGGTTAAACTATTAAAATTATTATATTCCTGATTTTTTAATACGCCGATAAAAATATCTTTCACTCTTATTAATGAAAAGAATGTCTTAAAAATATTTTAAAATACAAAAAAATATCCAACTTTAAATATATATTTTAAATAATATTTTAAAGATTGAATTTTGATATCATTTTTGACAAATATAATTAAAAAATAAAATATTTTTATTCTTAAATTTTGATAATGTAAAATTTTTTATTTATTTTTGTTAATAATTAAAAAATAAAAAATGCTAGAGATCAAATTTTTATGTTTCTTATTGTACTTTTTAAATAGTTGTATAAATATTCTTACAAAATTTTGAATCAAATGTTCATATGTTATTTATAAAAAAAAAAAAATTAGTTAACTTTATCACGTTTCATAATGTTTAAAGATATTTTTATCATTAAAAATAGAAGGTATTTTTGTGGATATATTAAAAAATCGGAGACAATTTTAATGGTTTACCAATATTTCATTGTTAGAATAGCCTGGCACCAAGATCATTAACAACCAAAAGTAATAATTTAATTTATTATTTATAACATCAAATTCTAATACCTGGTAGCATCTTCAGGAACAAATTGTATGTCATGGCAACCCAAATTTCTAGCAAACTTCACCATCTTGCATGCAATCTCAAGAACCTCTTCCTTGCTCTTACCCAACTTATGCTCCATATGAATTGGGCTTGTAGCAATAAACGTGCTAATCTTTGGTCTCATGGCATGTTTAACAGCCTCCCATGCAGTTTCAATATCCTTCTGATTACATCTAGCAATACCAACAATAACCGGAACATATCCATCGTCACCAACATCGTTTCCGACCTCTTCGGCTATCATCTTGACAGCCTTGAATTCGTCTTGAGACGAACAAGGGAATCCTGCCTCTATGACATCCACGCCAAGCTTTGCGAGCTGGCGTGCGATGTCAAGCTTCTCCTGGGGTGTCATTGCAGCCCCGGGAGACTGCTCCCCATCGCGTAGTGTCGTGTCAAAAATGCGAACATAATAAGGGTTAGGGATATAATTGGGGATGTATATTGGGCGCATGTCAATGGAATTTTTAGTTTGTTGTGGAGAAGGAATCATAGAAGGGATTGTTGTCATTTTACTTAATAATAATTGAATATGTGATGGTTTTTAAATTATAATGGTTGGAATCAGCAAGTTAGAATGTTTAGAGTTTGTAGAAGCAAGTAAAGAAATATTTATTAGAGCGATTCAGAGTGCAAATTCACACACTGCATATGCATATATAGTGACAACACAAGTTGTTTGAGGAACAAAAAATAAACCTCATTATAATAGTAGCTTGGATTAATTAAATAGTGTATTTTTCTAATGCAAAAAAAAAATTGAATATTTTGAAGTAAACTTGTGAAAGAAAATATAAAGCGAAGGAGTAATACATATATTTTTAACAATTCCGTTAGCTAATTAACTAGGGGTGGTGCAACTAATTAATTACAGCTAATTAGTAATTTTTTTTATTTTTTTTAGAAGGAACGTACATTTAAATTATCATAAGAAATATCTAAAATTTAATAAGAAATGAAAAATCTAAAATCTAAAAAAAATATCTACCACCAAATAATAATAAACATCCAAAATTATTATAAAATCATAATTCTAAAATTTATTTTAAAATTTTCAAACATTATTTTTAAAATTCAAAATTCATTTAAAAAATCCAAAATTCATTCTAAAACTTTCAAAATCATTTTAAAAATTTCTAATAAAAAACACATTTGAAACGTAACAAAAAAATATTTAAAAAAAATCTAATACCAAATAATAACAAACATCTAAAATAATTATAAAATTATTTTAAAAATTCATAATAAAAAATATTAGAAATGTAACTAAAAACATCTAAAACTTACCAAAAACGAGATATCAAAATCTTTTTAAAATTCTAAAACTTAATAAAATGAGTCATACAACAAAATATTAAAAAAATAAAAAAAACTAAAAAAAATCGAAAACTATTAAAAAAATATTCAAAACCTCAAAAAAAAAAAAGAATATTTAAAATATAATAAAAAAAACATCCAAAACTTAAAAAAAGAAACATCTAAAATTAATAAAAAGAATTATCTAAAATTATGAAGGAGTGTGACGAGATGAAGGAAATAGGCCACAGTGTTCTTGCGTGAGGAAATGGAAAAAGGGTGACTGCGCTGTTGCGTTTTGCTCGTAGAATTATCAAAATTTATTATTTTTGATTAACAGTTAAGTAGTAATATTTAAAAATATTAACTAAAAATATGTTATTATTTGACTATTAGATTAAAAACATTAGACTAATAATTAAATATATTGATTAATATAAAATAAAATTGCTAATGCTTAAGATTTTGTCTCTCTTTTTTTTTCATTTTAAAAATTTAAATAGAAAAATGCAAGTGAAAACACATAATATTAAATGTTGGCTACAAAATATGCTCAAAGGACACCCTTCTTTCTAATTAATCTCCATTTGGATTTCTTTTTTCTTCTTGGAGAAGAGAACACAATGTTGGGAGAAGAGAGAAACGGGACACTATGCTCCAATCAAGATTTCGTTTCGATTAAACATTTATTTTCATAATGTATGTTCAAACAAAAAAACATTTATTTGCATTCTTCTCTACATAACCATTAACCATACCTCATTTTATAACTAAAAAAAAAACAATTTTTAGCGGATATTATTTATTTTATTTTTAATAATAATAAAAAAATCACCAAAATAATTAACAATAATTAGATATTAGTTATCTTATATTATTTTATTAAAATATTTTGACGACAATTATACAATTGTGGATAAAAATCTTTTTAATGGATATAAAAATTATATAATTGTTATTATAATATATAATAATAATAACAAATATATAACTGTTGTAAAAACATAGTTAAATAAGACATATAATCATCATTATATTATATATTAATAATAAAAGTGATTTTTGTTGTAATGTTCATCGGTAAAAATTTAGAAAAACCCTCCTCTTCTCTATTTCTCTCTTCATTTTTGGGTAAGAGTCACCCAAACTAAGATTTCTAAATTTGGTTCTTGAAGAGAGTAATGGGTTGACATTTAGAAGTCCTAAGCATTAGGTTGTTAAAGTATAGAGATAAGAAAAACATTTTTTCTGATTCTCCCTTAATTTTGGGAATCCTAGTAGTTAGTTAAGCTTAATTGAGTTGTAGCAACTAGAGCTCAAATTTAACGTCTAAGGAGCTACGTTAATCGAGACTAAAGATAGGATTTGATTTTGGATAAATACTACAAAATATTATATTAAAATCTTAGATATCACGAGGATTATATATATATATATATATATATATATATATATATATATATATATATATATATGATCACAGTTAAGTTTCTCAGAGTAGCCTATCAAAATAACTTGACTCCAGGAGACTACAATGAGGCTATGTTTGCCGAATTGGATCCGTCCTTCTATCAATCAAGAAAAGAACCAAGCTAAAGCTTGCCTACATCCTTCAATTCAAGGCCTTAGGTCAATCAGTCCCTTGCTTCTGTTGACTTCTCATCCAATCTTTCCATTAAAAATCAATTTCTATTTCTCGAGGCATATGAATAAGATAGATATGCCACTAACTCAAGTGCCTTGATTCAACAGCGGCACCGTCTATTGCGAACATATATATATATATATATAAAGGTAGAATTAGTTTGAGCTTGAGTAAATTGAAGAAATTAATTGAGGAGGATAGAAAAGAAAATGAAAAAAGGAAGGCCTAATTTTGTAAAATATGTGCGCCATTTTGGCGAGCCATAAGTTAGTTCTCGGAGCTTTATTTGAGGTGGACTTGTCTTATTAAGATATTCATTATGTCTTGTTTCATGTTTTTGAAGGAGATTATATAACTTTTATGTAAATTATTGTGAACTTTGAAATGCGAGTGTACAAGATAAGATAAAGATAAAAATGGAGTGCTTTAAAGAGTGGTTTTTATGCCGCAATGTAGATAACTGGAAAAAATATAAGACGGCTTAGAAAGAGATAAAAGTGGCTGTAAGTGAAGTAAGAACGAAAGCATATGAGGGTTTCTACCAGTCTTTGGACATGAAAAAAAGGAGAAAAAGGTATATATAGAATCGCAAAGAGTCGTGAAAGAAGAACGAGAGATTTGGATCAGGTTAAGTGCATAAAGGATAAGGATGGAGAGGTGTTGGCTCAAGAGGAGAAGATTAATGAATGGTGGAAGAGCTACTTCTATGAGTTATTTAATGAGGGACAGAAGACTCTTCCGAGCCTTGGTCGGTTATGCACAAGGGAAGAAGATCAAAACTTTGACTACTATCGAAGGATCCGGGACTTTGAGGTAAAAGAAGCTCTAAAGCAGATGAAAAATGGCAGGGCAGTAGGACCTGATAATATCCTGATTGAGGTTTGGAAGGGTCTTTGAGAAAAAGGCATCAACTGATTAACCAAGCTTTTTAATAAGATTTTAAGGTAAAAGAAGATGCCTAATGAGTAGAGAAAGGGCACCTTAGTACCTACACTACAAGAAAAAAGGCATATGGCCACGCTTTTTTCTTGCCACGCTTTAAAAGCGTGGCCAAAAGTGGTCAATGGCCACGCTTTTATGAGAGTGGCGATTGATTAGAGATTTGGCTACTTTTTTTTTGCTACGCTTAAAAAGCGTGGCGAAAAGAGTCTATGGCCACGCTTTTATGAGGGTGGCAATTGATTCGAGATTTGGCCACGCTTTTTTTTGCCACGCTTAAAAAACATAGCCATAGAGAGAAACAGGCACGCTTTTAAAGTGAGGCGACAAAGTTTTGTTTTAGTGACATTTTAAAAGCGTGGCCGTTTCCTACAACTCTTTTGGCACGCTTAAAAAGCGTGGCCAAAAGGTCCTTCCAAAAATAAAACACTGCGTTCCTTTATAAATCAAAACACTGCGTTCTCTCCTACATTATTCGAAATGAAAGAACTCCCTTTTTCTCTTCAAAGAACCCAGAACCAGAAGTTAACAATTGACCCATTGTTACATAAATAATTCTCTTCAAATAACAATATATGAAATTAAAGAACCCCCTTTCTCCTTCAAAGAACCCAGAACCCTAAAAGCTTCGAAGAACCGCAGCCCTCCACGAAGAACCCCAGCCCTTGCAATGCCTCCGCCGTCACTCTCTCTTCCGGAACTCCCACCATGGCAGTGGATCCGTCAACTGAACCGCCTCGATAATCTTATTCAGCGCCTTCAAGTCCTCATCACACCGTTGTAGCGCTCCGAGAAGCTGCCGTCTCTTCTCCACCACCGATTCTGTCGGCGCAGCTTCCGATGCTTCGTCCAGTCCCATCAACCTCGCCACCAAAGCCAGCGAGCGACTCTCCGCGGTCGGCGATTGAGGCTTTGTCGCACGAGACTGGTGAATCTCCGCGGGTAACGTCGGGCTTCTCGGCACCTCGCATGGCGATATCGATTTCCGGCCGGCAGCAACTTCAGAAGTCTTCTCCTCTTTTGATATTTCTCCGGCGGTGATAGAGGAAACGACGGAAGAAGAATTATTCTTAGGATTCTTCTTGTTACCTGATAATGAGGTGAATTAAAAAAGAAAAAGAAACGATTAGTTATGTGAACGATCAAAAATTTAGCGAAGAATGAAAAGGATTTTGGTGTTTTACAGGAGAATGTGAAACAGACCGAAGGTGAGGAAGTGGTGTTGGCGGCAGCTGTTGGAGTGGGAGATGAAGTGGAGAATTCCAGACATGCAGGCGATGGTCTTGGCGTGAATTTTTTCGGCGCGTTTTCTCGCCGGGATGACGACGGTGACACCGCGTTTGCCTCTTCATCACCGTCTCTCTACTCGTTTTTCTTCCACTTTTTTGGAATTTTCTAGGCCTCAAAAATTTCAATGCGATATCATATTCTCACATTTGTCTGATAAAGTTGTGTTTTTGTTCATATAAGTGTTGTTGGTTCTGAATGATTAGTGGGTTCTTGGGAAACATGTAAAAAAAGCTTGAACCTTTTACTGTCTCTGGAACCCCTTTGAGTTTTTCTTTCTGCTTGATGAAGTTGTTGAGTTGATTGTGCTTTATGATGTAAAGTTCCATTTGGAGTGATTTTTCCACTGGATGTGTTATTCTTGAAGATTATGCCATGCTTTCTTTTTGTTTTTTGCTTGTTCAAATTTCATTCTGTGTTTGCATATTAATAATGTCTGTTATTTCAATCAGCATAATCATTGATTTACGTTTTAATGGTGTGCAGGAGATTCTGTAATTAAAGGGCTTTTTGGATGATCAGATATTGATTAATTCACTGAGCTGAGCTTTTGTGTTCATAATTTCTTCATGGAGTCACCTGCAAATGGAGTAGTAGAGTCTTTATCAGAGGTTCAGAATTTAGTTTCTGTTGCACAGCAGCATGATCCTCCTTCTACATCCGGGACTCCCCATCCTACGCGACCTCCCTTAAGACCATCTCGGAATCATGTTCATGGGCCTATACTGGGAAGCTAAAGTAAGTTTCACCTATACTGAAATTAGTGAGTGTGGTACTAGTGTTGATAAGTCACTAGCAAACCCGATATTAGCTGATTCTGTATTAGATTTATGAACTCAATTGTTCCACAGTTGGGGTTTTTGATGTACCTCTAATCACTCCAGTCCCTATTTGTAGCGAAACATGGTTTGCTAGTTTTATAACTAACCAAGTTGATTTATTTTCTTATGGCCTTATTGTTGGAAAAACTCATGGATATGTTCCTCTTTATTTTACTTATTGCCTTTATGGTTAGTTGATTACTCTATCTCTATGCTTTCTGTTTTCCCAGAATTGTTACATTCTGATTCCATTAGAGTTCAGTTTTAATCGATTTTTGCTTTTCGTGAAAGTTTTACAGTTTCCAGATCATGTTATTGCGGCAATACATGAATGGATAATAGTACAAACAAATTCTTTTTGTTGACAATTGATAAAAAATGATGAACTCATATACCAATTAATTGGCCTCTCTGACAGCTTGCTTGATATGTAAATTTCTCATTATTGAAACATGTATCCAACTTATGACAAATAGATTAATTTTGCTGGTGTATTGGTTTCTAGTTATATCTTTAATGATCACTCTATTTATAAGTTGATGAATCTTTGAATGCAGGTTTTATGTGGCAGAAGTTCTCCTTGCTTTAGAGTATTTACTTTTGCTTGGGATCATCTACAGAGACCTTAAACCCAAGAACGTGTTGGTGAGGGAAGATGGTCATATAATGCTGTCGGATTTCAACCTCTCTCTAAGGTGCACGGTTAGTCCACCCAGATTTTTGTTTTAGGATGAGGATATTTTCCTTTGGGATGAGGACCTTGGAGTTTAAGAGTTTCACCCGGATAAGAATGTTGAAAACCATCTCTGATTTCTGAAAATTAGAAAAAATATAGTTTGATGCTCTTAGATTATTTAATTAAACATAAAATTGGTGGAGATTACTTTTGTTTTTTTTTTAAATGAGCACTCCTATAATGTTACAAAATCTTAATGATTCTCAAATGATTTTTCAGTTATATATCTATCATTAAAAGTGAAGGGTTGGAGATTTCACAACCAGCACTTGATCCTTAACTTTCTGAAAGGTCTTGCTGTGGAGATTTCACAACCAGCTCTGGAGATTTTTCAATTACTTACTGTGCTTAGAACTGGGTTTCGACTAATTGGTATCCAAATTGAAAGGTCTTACTAAGAGAAAAAAGCTAGAGGACTTGACAATTGGTCCAGTTCTCACTGTAAGTACATGTCTTTCATTTTCTTAAATTTAAAATTAAAATAAGTGTTGGCAGCTTCATACATTTGTGTATTATTCTCTCTAATATATGATTTGTGGAGAGAGAACTACTCTTGAGTGCAGTAAGTGAGAAGATATGAACGAATTCTAGAGTTAATTGAAATAAGTTATACATAACTATTCTAGTGTAAATAGAGAAAATTAAATAGAAGAAAAGTATAGCTTAACGAAAAGCTTTTGAAGATGCATATACTCACAATCATGTTCTTACATACTTTTGGTTGTTGTGATTGCAGAAGGACATACAAAATTGGAGGTTGTGATTTAAGCAGCACTGCTCCTCCTTGTACCAGGTAAAGTTTCGGTAATAAGTAATTCAATTAGCTTTCTCTTTACTTTCCTAGACTTGAAGGAAGATTATCTATTTTCTTCAGGTGGATTGAAATGATGGCTCCTGTTTTCTCAAGAGCTGTGGTGCACGAATTTGCAATCCGTACAACTAACCAGCAAGTGCACTGGGTCGTCCAAGTAATACCTTACGTGAGTAAGGGTCAATCCCACGGAGATTATTGGTTTGAAGCAAGCTATGTTTATTTTATTAATCTTAGTCAGGATGCCAACAAGGTTATTTGGATTTAATTGTAAGAAGTAAAAGTGTTTGGAATAAGTAATTGTTACTTTATTAATTGAGAATATGTTGGAGTTTTGGAGATGCTTTGTCCTCTGAATTTCTGCAATATAATATTCAACTCAATTGTTTGTAGAGTTCCATCCATGGCAAGCTGTATGTAGGCTGTCACCATTGTCAGTGGCTACTTCCCATCCTCTCAGTGAAAACGGTCCAGATGCTCTGTCACAGCACGGTTAATCAGCTGTTGGTTCTCGATCATGTTGGAATAGGATCCATTGATCCTTTTGCGTTTGTCATCACGCCCAGCAATCGCGAGTTTGAAGCGCGTCACAGCCATTAAATCCTTGAATCCTACTCGGAATACCACAGACAAGGTTTAGACTTTCCGGATCCTCAAGAGTGGCCGCTATCAATTCTAGCTTATACCACGAAGATTCTGATTAAGGAAGCTAAGAGATACTCATTCAATCTGATGTAGAACGGAGGTGTCTGTCAGGCACACGTTCATGGATTGAGGAAGGTGATGAGTGTCACGGATCATCACCTCCTTCACAATTAAGTGCGAATGAACATCTTAGATAGGAACACACACACGTTTGAATGGAGAAATAGAAATAATTGCATTAATTCATTGAGACGCTGCAGAGCTCCTCACTCCCAACAATGGAGTTTTAGAGACTCATGCTGCCAAAAGGTACAAATTTCAGATCTAAAATGTCATGAGGTACAAAGTAATCCTCTAAAAGTTGTTTAAATAGTAAACTAGTAGCCTAGGTTTACAGAGAATAAGTAAACTAAGATAATTGGTGCAGAAATTCACTTCTGGGGCCCACTTGGTGTGTGCTGGGGCTGCGACTAAAGCTTCTCACGTGCTTGGGCTATTTCTGGAGTTGAACGCCAGGTTGTAACGTGTTTTGGGCGCTGAACTCCAACTTGTAACCTGTTTCTGGCGCTGGACGCCAGACAGCAGCATGAAACTGGCGTTGAACGCCAGTTTACGTCATCTATCTTCGCGCAAATTATGGACTATTATATATTGATGGAAAGTCCTGGATGTCTAATTTCCAACCCAATTGAGAGAACGTCAATTGGACTCCTGTAGCTCCAAAAAATCCATTCCGAGTGCAGGGAGGTCAGGATCCAACAGTATCAGCAGTCCTTTTTCAGCCTAACTCAGATTTTTGCTCAGCTCCCTCAATTTCAGCCAGAAAATACCTGAAATCACAGAAAAACACACAAACTCATAGTAAAGTCCAGAAATATGATTTTTGCCTAAAAACTAATAATATTCTACTAAAAACTAATTAAAACATACTAAAATCTACATGAAATTACCCCCAAAAAGCGTATAAAATATCCGCTCATCAAGCTGCATGGCATTGCGTTTGGTATATGATCCAGTGGATTGAAATGATGGCTCCTGGATTAGGAATATGTAATTCAAGGATGGTAGCTTGCTTAGAATCTTCGTTAGCTTAGGTACTAGTAGTGTTTTTTTGTTTTAGTAAAAACTAGTGGTCTCTTTTGTAACTTCCTACTGATTCTAAAATTTTTTCTCTTATGTAATAATATGTAAAGGAAGTAGATAATGTAATAGTTGTTGTAATGATTTTGACTTTTGGTATTTTGTTAGAGCATGTCATGTGATCAATCACACTATATTTGGTGACAAGTTTATAAAGATTGGATTAGTTGATTTAAAATTAATGGTCATTGTATAAATTTTACAATTATCTATGAATTTTATAAGATTTTATTACAAAGATTAGAAAAAAATAATAGAACCTGAACAAAGTTATAGCTACTCTTTAAAAGCGTAGCCATATTGTACAACAGTCATCAACAGCTACGCTTTAAAAGCGTAGCCATATCTCTTGCTATTGGCACGCTTTAAAAGCGTAGCCATATCTTTTGCTACTGGCACGCTTTAAAAGCGTAGCGATATCTCTCGCTGTTGGCACGCTTTAAAAGCGTAGCCGTATCTCCAGCTATTGGCACGCTTTAAAAGCGTACCGATATCCTTCACATACGGCCACGCTTAAAGGCGTGGCAATAGATAAAAGCATGGCGACAGAAAAAGTGTGGCCATAAGTCACCAAAAGCGTGGCGATAGAGCAACCGGCACGCTAGCAGTTGTGACCCTTTCAAAAGCGTGCCGGTAGCTCAAAAAACGTGGCGAAAAGTTATCGTTACGCTTTTTTAACTTTTCGCCACGCTTTAAAAGCGTAGCAAAATCCTGGTTTTCTTGTAGTGCTATCTACAAGAATAAGGGGATATACAAAGTTGTAGAAACTATAGAGGGATCAAGCTCATGAGTCATACCATGAAGTTATGGGAAAGGGTGATAGAACGGAGGTTGAGAAAAGAGAACTAATTTAGATTTATGCCAGCCAGATCTACCACTGAAGCGATATACCTATTAAGAAGGATGATGGAGAGGTATCGTAGTAATAAAAGGGATCTACATATGATGTTTATTGATTTGGAAAAAACATATGATAGAGTACCAAGGGAGGTCTTATGGAAGGTTTTAGCAAAGAGGAGAGTAAGGATCGCATATATTCGTGCAATTGAAGACATATAAGATGGGGCCACAATTAGTGTGAAGACTCAAGGTGGTGTGACAGAGGAATTTCATATTGGTATAGGATTACACCAAGGATCATCCTTAAGTCCATACATTTTCACATTAGTCTTGGAAGTACTCACATAGCACATCCAAGAGCCTGTGCCATGGTGCATGCTTTTTATCGATGATATCATCCTTATCGGAGAGTCAAGGGAAGACCTAAATAAGAAGTTGGAGTTATGAAGAGAAACTCTAGAAGTGTATGGTCTGCGCATAAGCCGTAGCAAGACGGAATATATGGAATGTAAGTTCAGTCTGAAAAGGAAAAACCCTAATATAGAGGTAAAGATTGGAGAAAACATCCTACGAAAAGTTAAAAGTTTTAAATATCTTGGGTGCATCATACAGAATAATGGAGAGATTGAACAGGATGTAAATAATAGAATCCAAGCATGTTGGTCAAAATGGTGGAGTGCATCTGGTTTTATATGCGACAAAAAAGTGCCTTTAAAACTTAAAGGTAAATTCTATCGCACCGCTATAAGACCGGCTATACTTTATGGTACAGAGTGTTGGCCAGCTAAAGGGGAGCACGAACATAAGTTGAGTGTGGTGGAGATGAAGATGTTGAGATGGATGAGTGATCATACATGATTGGATAAAATAAGGAACGAAGATATAAGGGAGAGAGTTGGAGTAGCACCCATTGTGGAAAAGTTGGTTGAAGCGCGTCTCAGGTGGTTTAGACATGTGAGAAGAAGATCGATAGAACATCTAATCAGGAGGGTGGATGAGATGGAAGATGGACAAGGGTCGAAAGGCAGAGGAAGACCTAAGAAGACCATCTATGAGGTGGTCAAACGAGATCTACATGTAAATAGTCTCTCTGTAGACATGATACATAACAGAGCACAATGGTGTCGTTTGGTTCATGTAGCCGACCCCACTTAGTGGGATAAGGCTTTGTTGTTGTTGTTGTATTGTGAACTTTAAAAGTTGGGTTTTGAAAGCTAAAAGGTGCAAGGGATTAGCATAGGTGATCTGCCATGTATGTGAAGGAATTTCATATACGTGATTCTTAGCAGAAGGCCGCTTTCACGAGCTTAGGGCAATTTCATAGACGATTTATGACACTTGATGTACACGATTGTATGTGAATTCTTTTTTATTGTAAGGGTGATTAAGCACATAATCTCTGAATAATTTTTCTCTAAGAGAAAAAGACATGGTACTCTTTTTCTAAGGCAAATTTTTGAAAATTTTTGTTGTTCCTCTTGTAAGATGAACGACAAAATAAAATTTAGGAATGACTTCTAGATTTGATTAGGTCTGACTATATATATAATCGATACATGAGTTTATGACTAATAGAAAAAACATTCATCATGTGAATTTGTGCATATTATTTGGATATACATTTGATTGTGATTGCTATGAATGTAACTATGTGTTAAATGAATTATGTTATCCTTTTAATTTTGTATGGTAAATTTGTATAAATTATTTGTGTTTATCTGGTTGGTAGAGATACAAAGGTTGAGGTACTGTTGGATTTTAAGAAAGACCCTAGACTCAGATTTTATATTGTTAAGATAAGAAATAACATTGTGTCAAGTGAATTAGGTGAATCCTTACGCGTTGAAGACTTGGGATGAGAAACTAGGATGTTAACAATTTCATATTTTGTTATATAACTTTTATTCAATTTGTGTTCTTGTCCCATAGATTTTTCATATTTTTCTAGAGCAAATGAACAAAAGTATAAATGAAAAAGTTTAAGATGGACAAAAACACAGTAAAAAGTTATAAATATTAAAATACACTTAAAAGATTATTTTTATTGAATAAAAGTACACCTCAAATCTGACACACCCACCATTAATATGGCACTTTTGTCTAATGAAATCAATCTTTAGAGTGTGCTATATACTTTTGGCTATTTTTTTTCTAAATGCAAATTATAGCATGCCATGTTGATAGGTGGAGCTAGTTTTGGTGGAATGAAGACAAATTTTTTATTATTGATTGGGTAAGTTATATTTTTCCTTGTTTATATAATGGCCAGTTATATGGTACAGATTAATGGTTACAGATTGAAGGAGTTGTTGACAAGTGGCAAGAACCTTGGTTGCAGGGAACAGGCTCGTCAGAGATTTGCAAGCTTGTCTCCTTTATTTGTGGAATTGTTAGCCGGCTAATGAAAACAGTAAAGAAGTAGGCAACTTTACAGAGCCACAATTAGAGTTACCTTACATGGGCTAGGCCGTGGTTGTTTGTTTTTGATGTGGTGAGCCCTGTACGGTTTGTGTGGATTGTGAGGTGGGGTTTAGGTTGGGTCGAATTGGGTTTTGGGTCAGGTAATTTTCTTTGCTGAACCCAGGATCGTGAAAACGTGAAAGGTGTGAAAGGAATGTAGCAGGGCGGCGTTGTTATAATAATGAATACCCTAAAGGCAGTTTATCAGGCGTAGAAGGAGAAACTTCAACCCCTTTCTTTGGTATGAAACGGTCCGGCCTTTATGGTAAGTCCTCCCCCTATCTTCTGGGTTTTTGCAGTGTCAATTTGTGCGTTATTTATATTGTAACGCGGTTTGTATCGCTGTGATTTATTGTTTGAGTAATTGCGAAATGAGGTTATGAGTGGCCGAGAGATTTGGATTACGACAGACCAAAGAGACCGTCGGATAAGGAGGGAGAAATTCGGAGCCTTGATGAGGGAGATTACCCGCGGGAACGATGACAGAGGAAGGATTTGTGAAGGTGTCATTCAGTAGAAACGGAAAGCAGTTATGGTAAACCACCTATATTTCTGCAGATTTGTTAATTTTTGGTAATGAAGGAGGTGAAATGTTTGTCCAGTTGATGCATTTAAGTTTTTTTATTTGTTTATTTATTTATTTTACAGGCTGTTGTTGGACCAATATTTTGTTGCTGGTTCATTAGTTACTTAAGTCAGAAACAAACAGAAAAGCTATTGTTGAACAAGCCAGGTAAACTGACAAATTCCATACTGTTATGGGGACTATGATACGTAAAAGATAGAGAAACAGTTGAAGGTCCTAAATTTATGTAAATATTTTGTGTTTAAGATACTATGAAAATATTGTCGCATGGACGAATTGCCAACGTAAGTCACCATGAAGGTTGCATGTTGTTGTGTTGCCAACTTTGGCCTATCATGTCGTTCTAGTTTTTTGTTGTTGTTGTACCCACTTACGTATTGTAGTCTATTCCTTACTTAGTGTTCCATGTTCGACAGTTTTTAAGCGAGCGGTCGACTGTTTACGAGGGGGGAGTTCGATCATTTGAGACAGGGTCTGAGGATGGCTTGTTCAGTGCAGGTGGAACAGGTTTGTTGACTGTGTGGAAACGGTAGGAAGGGCCTAAGTTACCATATATGGTAGTGAAGGTATGGCATCACTGACCCAGTTAAAAAGTCATTGAGACTATGAAATTGATGTCTTTTATTATTTCTGTGTATGGTAACAAGGCTACATGTACAAAAATTGAACCATAATTAGTACTGGAAAGTAATCGGATTTGCATGATAACAATTGAATGCTAGCAGGTCACACACTATGAAGTTATCTAATTGATAAGGGAGCAAATTAGTTTAAAAAAAAAAGCAAAGTTGAATGTCTATAATTAATTAATGTAAGGGTATTGGTGGGTGATGAAATGGAGCAAGAAAAGAAGCTTGTGTGTCCGGGAAATTGTATTATGATAGCGGTTTAAGCGAATCGTGATTGTTATTGCAGTTGGTTTATGTGTTTTGTTCATCGGGCAGTTGATTATTTAATGTCTATTTTTACTGAATTTTCTGTTTTTCGTTGCCTTTCCAGTCCTTCCACATTGTAGTGTTTCGTCTCTGGCCCGACGGAATAACCTAAGGAGCAATTTAGGAGAAAAGCACTGCTCGAAATTTGTGGAGGTGGCTCGTGGTTCCGTTCTCCTATTTGTCTGTCCTCCTATCTGTCTTCATGAATCGGTTCGTACTCTACTAATTTTTGTTCTATATAAAGTTATTGTGACTTTAGTAATTTCTGTTCGATTCAAATTCTGATTAATAGTTTTTGGACGGAAAAAGGAAAATTATGAGTCAGAAGCCGTGTAAATTTCATTCATTACATTTCAAATTATTAGTTCAGTAAAAGATCATTCCAACATTGAATAATGGTCCATAGTTAAGTTTTCTGTGCCTGTTGTTAGTAATTAGTTGAGTACGTGTCGCGGAATATGTACAGTCGGATAGTTTAATATGATTGTTGGAGAGGGCTTTCAAACCAGATATCGGAGTAGGCATCAGCCGGGGAAGGAAGAAAAGTAAAATGGAGCAAGAAAGAAGACGTTAGTGTTTGGCTTAATGAATGTTGGTACAAAGTTATATAGTTAACGGGTTTAAGGCGTGGGTAGTTTGTGGCTTTTAAGTGTAACGGAGGATCTAAATTTAGGGTCGTGGTGATCCGTTCGAGTGACTCGGATATTGATTACTCGAGTTTGATTAGTTTCCATGATGATCACCACCATGTGGGAAATAAGTTTTCGAGTCATACAGGGTTTAGCATTATGGAAACCTCTCAAACTTGAGTAATCAGTCTCCGACGCACTCGACCGGATCACAACGAGATTAAATTTAGATTCACCGTAATACTTAAAAGTCACGAAATATCCATGCTTTAACCTGAATAGCTATACAATCCCGTGCCAAGCTGGATTCAGCCAAATACTATCGTCTTCTTTCTTACTCCATTTTACTTTTATTCCACCCCCAATTGGAAACTCCAACGATATTGAATTTGATAGTCCTTTCCAATATTCGTTTCTAAAAAAACGAATATTGAAAAGGACGGAAGCAGTAAGACGTATTAAACTGAATACTAACAATGGACAGGAGGAATTAAATATTAACATGATGAGTGATGATGTTTGTTTTAATTTTTTTGTTGAGGGTTCATTAAATAGACTTTTACTGGGAACAAAAGTTATATGGAAATATTTTACACAAGTATTAGATACACGTGAAGCTAATTTTTCACTCTCATTCTTGCCGACGACATGGACAAGGATGGGAGAAAGAACATGCTGCGTGGGCAACTAGCATTATAGAGAGAGCATGAGAACAACAAGAAAAACTGACTTACACGTTGGAAGGAATATGTCCATGTCCGCTCAAGGAAGGTAAGTAGTGAATTACAATTTTACAAGAATGAATTCATACTTTACATAGCAGCGCATAGTAGCTGCTGGTAACTGCATACCGTGGTTTAGAAATTAAATTTTTTTACATGCATCCTGTTATCTTCGTATGGCCAATACATTAACAATTGCAGCAGCATATTTCCTATTAATTCACTCTTTGCCTATCAGTATCTACTACGTGTCGAGCTCGGAGACGATACATAAATACGGATTCCATATTTTATGACGACCACCGTATAACACTTATTCCAATGAAATTTTGAATCGGAAAGCCTTATACAAGTTTCAAAACTACTCACTGTCCGTGCATAGCCGAATGGAATAATAAAAATGAGCGTAGGGAAGATACATACCTCCGTAGGGCCATGTCGTTCGCGATTCCCACTGGGCTCTTCGGATGATGAATTCCCGCGAGTGCAGGACATCCCTTCTCGGAGACCGGTATGGCTCATATCCCTTTGTGAGGAGCATGTCCTCTTCGACCTAGCTGCCCGCAAAAACTGCAACAACGCCTCTTGCCCCTGGGCTCGTCCTGTGTCGAGGCCGCGGTTTCCCTACCATGCTTAGGGGCCCCCTTTGTCCTGGCTACAGACGGTTCCTTCATAATGTCCTGCTGACTCACTGTAGCATGATGATGAACTGTGTTGCCACTTTGTCCGTGTAGCTTCTGTGCCAATGAGGCTACGACATCCCTGGCCACTGTGAACTTAGCAGCATCCTCGGAAGCAAGTTTTGCGACTACACTCATTGCACTGCACAAGGCGTCGTGCTTTAGTAATCAAGAACCGTGCACCTCTCACCCTTCTGTTTCTTTTGGCGTCCATTCCTTGGCGTCTTTACACCACTGCCGCAGTATCAAACTAGATGGGATCTCGTCCAACCCCTCATACTTCATCACACAAAAAATGTGGATGTAGGGAATACTTTCACTGCTCCACATATGACAATCACACTCAATCTTAAACTCAGTTAGATCATATAGCACCCTGCGAACACTACGACGGTTCCCCATGGTTAAGAACTTGTACACGGAGGTCGTGCTGATGGTGTCTTTTCCCATAGACAGTAAACTCCCGACCTCTTTGATTTGCTTCCTAACCTCCTTGAAGAAACTTCTGGTGTATATCTTCGAAGCAAATAGCTCTATCTTATCGAGACCTGTGATAAAGACGGGCGTGTAATACGTCGAATAAAACTGGGCCGTTACCTCGTTATTGCGATAATCCTTCACCACCCTATCCAAGCTATGAACCAACTCCAATAGACTATTTGTCGATTTAAGAAACCCTTTGATGAATGCATTTATCCCCTCACACCTCGAAGTTGTCCTGTAGCCGGCACAAAAAGTTCCCCATAGATATGTTGTTGCCCAACTGTGTTGTAATTCGTATGTGCTTTTTACCCAACTGTTGTTCATTAAACCAAGACTCTGCACAGCTGTCGTCTAGTAATCCTCAAACTCTGAAACATCGAGATTTGCGTACATCGCCTTCTTGAACACCTTCCAAAAATCAGGGTCCTTCACTCACAAGACACAGTTT
Organism: Arachis hypogaea; assembly: GCF_003086295.3. NCBI lineage: Eukaryota > Viridiplantae > Streptophyta > Magnoliopsida > Fabales > Fabaceae > Arachis > Arachis hypogaea. The sequence goes on along the minus strand of NC_092038.1, from coordinate 17,777,981 downwards.
TTTTCAAAATGCCACCCGCAAAGCCAATGCCTGGCTGAAGGCAGTACATCCGCTATCGCTGCTCTCATGGCTTTATCCCCGTCGGTGACTACGACGGAAGGCTTCTTATTATCCATGACGTCCACAAGATTCAACAAAACCCACCTATATGTATGGACCTCCTCGTCCTCCAGTAACGCAAACCCAAAAATCGCAGTCTGCTTGTGGTGATTAGATCCAGAGAAGACAACTAGAGGCTTCTTGTACTTGTTGGAGCAGTATGTTGCATCAAATACAACCACATCACCAAACAACTTATAATCCGCCATCATTTGTCCATCAGTCTAGAAGAGGCTCCCTAGTCGACCCTCCAGTGTTTTCGTGTATCTGGCGACGGACATCATGTCAGCGTTTGCCTTGCCCTCCAAATAACTTATCGTTGCTGCCGCGTCGCCGTCATTTATTTGAGCCAGTCTCTGGCTGTGAACATAGTTATACAGATTTCTTTTGGTGAACCAAAGCATCCCGTATCCCCCTGACTGCCCGATCATGTAAGCCAAAATTTTTGATGTGGCTATACCAAACTTCTTCAAGTAATCAACTTGTGCCTTATCGCTCTCACTCAAATTCTGATGACTAGGAAGAAGATGATTAAACATAGTTGCAGCAAGAGGGTGGTTGTGGCTGTCGTCGATCCTCCTGACCTTCCAAACCTGATCTTATGCATCTAAGTAAATTTTTAGCTTTGCCGTACAACCCGTGCGACTCTCCAACTTCTCCTCCTGGACTCTGTCTGGATGATCGTAGTGTTTCTCATGCCTTGTACCCTCCCGGTGGCAAAAAAAAGTCTCGCCGAACCAAAACACCGTCTACTCGAGCCACGTCACCCTTCCTTACACCGAACCCCCTTAACTGGGCAAACTACTTGTACGTCGGATAAGCCTCTTCCTCGGTCTTAAACACCTGGTCCACAAAATCCTCCGCAGACCTGAAGCCGAGAGCATCCCCGTCACTTGGCACCGGGTCTGCGCCAAAGCCGTTCTCGTGCACCTCTTTAGTCGTGACACCTCCCTCAGAGTCATTCTCAAACGAGGGGTCCTCGTCCTCCCCACTCGAGCTAGCCACACCAGAAAACTCTTCTTCACTTAGCCGATCTGTGTCATCGTCACCACAAGTAAACTGAAAGCTGGAATCCATCTTCAAACTCACAGGACTTCAATCACCTGGAAAATATTCTTTCGTAACATCATACAACCACAGCTGATGTAAGTCAAGAAATTTATTTAACCGATTAAAAATTTATGACAACCTAAGCATATGTAAATAGTTAAATCAGCCTAAAAAACCATATGGTGATCATCCATCCTGTTACAAATGAAACGTGAATCACTGACTAGTCACGGACGGGGAAGATCCAGTAATACTCTGAAATCAAATACAGGGATACGGCCAGCATATTTTTGCATAATTAAACACATATGAAATCATTTTTTAGCTACTACACCATAGGTAGCGCACATTGAATTTCCGGTGCACTAAACAAGAAACTCACAATAACAACGAACTTACATATAATCGTACCCAATCTTCGAATAGGGTGTTCTGACCATGAATAAGTATCCGTGACTGAGCAGTCCCGAATGTTTCAACCTTTTCTACCTGAATGAATAGGACACGTGAGGAATTCATCATGATTCCATAAGGTGAAATAGAAAGGAACAATAACAATAACTGCCTTAGGTGACATTATAATAACAACCAATACAGAACAGAATGTCAGCCTGACTTTATCAACCGATTGGCATAGGAAACCATTTTCTCCTGAAAAACAGATAACAGGCGTGTTCAGCCAGCAGCTGTTTATTTTTAGGGGCCTACATATTTGTGTTAAATCAAGTATTTCCTCTTACTACATCTAATTTGTGCATTTTCCCCTACGAAAAAAATTAACCCCAACAGCTTTTGGAATACCTTTACGGTTTATTGACATCTTTCACAATTTTCTACCTAAATGGTTGGTTAAGTTGAAATCTTGTTAGTTATATAGTATGCATTTAATTAAATGATGCAAGTGATGCCCAAAAGACCTTATTTCCTTCTTCATAATAAAGAATGACTGAATTCCCTTCCCAGGTTCATTGGTTACCCGTACCAAGCATTACTCATGTGAAACCAAGTCTCATAACGCATCCTCCAACAGCAAAGAACACTGCCTCCTTTTTCCAACTTTACTATCCTATAAGAATCAACGTTAGAGCAAAATAAAAAAATTTTCCACTATCGAGCAAAATAAAAAAATTTCCCACTATCGCTGAAAGAACTAACACATTCCTAACATTTTCATCACCAAACAACACATTTGACTTGAGAGAAATGGTGGCAACGGGCAATGTCTAATAGTAACGATTAGTTCCAACCAAAAAAACACCCTTCTCCACACGGGGACCATAACTTTTTTTTCGCACCACATGCATAAACCCATCACCTCCTAGATTTCTCCTAGAACAGATTTTTCATAATAACCAGACAAAAAAAAATAAGACTACAAGATTGAAATAACAGCCAAATCTACATCATTCATTTTCTCCCCTAATCACATAACAGTCTCAAACTTCCAAGTGAAAAAAATGAAGGGCACATCATGAAAGAACACTACTCATCGGAGAACATGGATAAGCTGGATGATGCTGCAGGGTTGAGCCAGTAGACATAGACCCTGTGGTTGAGGGACACAACTCAGAAAGACAAGAGATAGAAAGTATAAACCGTGAGAAACTGTGTTTGCGTGTCGCTAATTAGAGTGGCTATGGTGAATACAGTATAATCCAAAACACCTGAAACAATCTACTTCATACCTCCGTAGACGACAGAACGCCAACAGCACCAATTTCCTCCGACCACGCCTGTAGCGGAAGCGTTGACGGCCAGGTGCACTCAGCGAGCGACAGGCCACGAACCCATTACGTCGACTGTTGCCTGTTTCCCGCTTGGAACCTCCACCACGCCAACACCTTCACCGGCCCTATTCTTGTACCTCGACCCTAGGGGTTCCTATTTGGGGAAATCGTCTTAGTCAATGGTACGCCCTCTATGGATGCAACAGAGCATTCGTGTCTTTTTTGTTTTCTCCCACTCCAAAAAAAAAACACCCATTCTCTTTGAATACCCACTTTTTTTGTTCGCAAAGCCCAACTCAAAGTGTCCATCAACAACAACCCCAACAAAAAACCTTTGGCTAACGGCTCAACCACACCCACAGCTACCATCCACCTTGGGGACAAGCCCTGCAACAACACATCAACGTGTCAATCACATATTCATTCAGATAAAAAATTTGTAAATCTGTATGGATTTAGATCTGTACCATAGAATGACACAATCCTTGCTAGAACGTGAATTGAGAGATAACACTTTAATTGTTTTAATTGGGGATGTGCGCACAGAGGAACTGTCAAATGGTTAACTACAGGATATGTTGGGTTGGCTATATAATCGATAGATGAGACTCATCAGCCATATGACAGACAGGCATACATCATATGCATTTGTATGTTTTGTTTGAGTGGGCATTGTTTTAGTTTACTTAACTACTTAACTCTGCTTATCTGCTACTTGTTCTACTTGCTGTAATTGCACTTCTGTCTGTATTTTTTTTGTTTGAATTGTATGTGTATGTTTTTTTTTTTGAAAAATCCCTCTTGACGGGGGTGTGAGGAAGGGGTTCGAAGGATTGGAGGAGACAGAAAATAAAGTGTTAGGTTAAAGTTAAATTCAGAACTTGAAATACCTTAATTTCCGGTTTAGTTGAATATTTAAGCTGAAATCTGATTGTCAGAGTTTTAGCAATACCTCTGACTTTTTTTGGACCTTTTATATTAACTATACGGGTACCTTTACCATGTTGAGAACCCCCGGTTCTCATTTCATACATATTTCTGTTATTTTTCAGATGCAGGTTGAGAGGCACCTCGTTGAGCATCCGGAGACCTTCCTTACAAGCGAAGAACTATCTTTTGGACTGTTATATTTTGTTTAGGCTATGTATATATGCTTATAGAATCTCCGCATTTAAATTTTGTATTTTGTCCCTCCTAGAGATTGACTTGAAAAAACAGGTGTTTATTCTATAGTTTGAGTTTTATTTTGGGTTTTATATATATATATATATATATATATATATATATATATATTCTGGCTGGTCTTAGCTTCGCAGGTCAAGTTTGGAGCTTGATATATGTGTTTTGGAACTTTGATCTGTATATTATGTTTTTAGCCTTCTTTGAATTTTATCTATCTGTTTTACGTTTATTCGTACGAGTGTGACACGATTTTTTACTTTTTATTTTTGCTTAGTTTCTTTCTTTCAAGACTCTTAGTTATAAAATTCTTTTCAACTATATTTATATAAGTCTTTTTTTTTAGAGGTCATAATATCTCACTACTTCTACTTTACAACTTAAGCATAAGACTCTACGTGGTAAGATACTTTCTTCTTATGCATCACCATTTTCATGTGTATCAAAAACTACTGAACCTCTTATTGTTATTCTACAAATTTCAGTCAACGACATGAGGCATAAGCCAACCATAAATTGACATTTATCCTAGCATTGTGAAGTTGGAAAATCAACCGGAGCGGCAATCTCAGGTAATTTGACATGTGGCCATTAACTTCTCTGTTAATTATGGTAGAAACCTAGAATTATTACTTAGCAGTTAGCACATATTCAATTCAATATTAAAAAAGACTCATAATATTTGGCTGCTAAAATTTCTTTTTTTTTTTTATTCAATATGTAAAATACACTTAGAGAGAGAGAGACACACAATGAATTGATACTCTTTTCAAGTTGTCCCTCCTAAGGCGAACCTGATTTTGAAAGCTTTATATCAAGCTTTATCTTTTTCCCTTTTGAAGATAAAATGTTCAACAATTACATTAACACATGAAATCCTAACTGATTTTGATAGTCACCCTCAATTTCTATCAAAGCCTTTACATTCCTGCTACTTACCAATGAAATAAAAGGATTACAAGAATAGCAAATAGCAACGGCACAAAAAATAAGAAGTGAATAAAAGTGTGTTTAATAAAATAAAATCCCTCTTTTATGTTTTGTTTCTAAGACAAACTTTAAAAATATCGAAGAAGGAGGAGGTTCTGCTATTTTTGAAAGAAGTAGAAATGATGATGGGAGAGAGGAGGCGGAGAAAAGGAACAGGAATCGAAATGTCCTTTTATTTTGTTTTGTTTTTTTCCTTTTTGCGTGCATCACTGTGGACATGTGGCTATTTCAGCGGCCACATAAGCTTAGGTAATGTTTAGAAGAGAGACACAGAAATATTGAAATTGAAAGATAAAGACGGAAAAACAGAGATTGATATAAATTTCAGTATTATGTTTGGCGTAAAATGAGAGATAGAAATTGAAATAAAAATAAAACTCTAATTTAATTTACAAAAAGAATAAAGTTGAAATTAATTAATTGAAATGAAAGTATTTTAAGTATAAATTATTATTAAAGTTTCAGTTTTCCTTCCCAAAAATTTCAGTCCATCGTATCCCTACTTTTTGAAGGTATTGAAATACTAAATTTTAGAGACAGAAATTGAAATTTTAGTACCAATTTCTAAACCAACAAATATGATACTGACAGGGACGGATGTATGCATAGGAGTGTGGGGCAATCGTCCCCACTACGATTTGAAAATTTTTTGAGAAGTATATGATAATAATATTTATTTGCCCCTACTAAATTATTAAATTTGACCCCACAATAATTTTTTACTTAATTTTTAGTACTTCATAGACAATTTAAAAATTTGTATCTTTTTTTATATTAGTTTTAATTTTTTTTTTCTATAACAACTACATTAATTAAAAGAACTTTTTCAACTATGAATCTCAATAAAAATTAACTTCTAATTGTATAAGAAATAAATTTCTAAATAAGTATTTACTTATATATATATATAAAAGAAATACTACACATTCAAGTTTTTTTATGAACTAAGTCTAACCATACAAGTTAAACAATAAAACTTAAAATAATATTAGTCATAACTGATTTTTATTGTCTTAGACAAATTTGATTAGACTTGGTTAACAAAAAAATATGAATATGTAGCATTATTCTATAAAAAGACGGATATTTATAAGGGTAAAGTATATTTTTTGTCCTCGAAGTTTGACAAAAGTTTTTAAAATACCCCTAAGTTTTATTTTGATTCAATTTTCTCCCAAAATTTTTTGATTTGCATCAAATATACCTTCGGAGGCTAAATTTTCAAAAAATTTAAGACCAATATAACAATAATGCATAAAAATTATGCTTGATTTGCTTGTGTTGAGGGATTGTTCTTATGAATTGTTGTTGAATCGATCTTAAATTTTTTGAAAAATTAGCCATAAGGGGTATATTTGATGCAAATCGAAAATTTTTGGGACAAAATTAAAACAAAATAAAACTTAGAGATATTTTTAAAATTTTTGTCAAACTTTAAGATAAAAAATATACTTTATCCTATTTATAAATGATTATTTTAGTGTTTTAATTTGTAAAATTAGATATTATAAAAATTAATCATATTATATTTACATCGAAAATAACTACCTGTGTATATATATTGAAATAGAAAATATACATTAAAAATAAATTAAACAATACATATATTCATATACAAATACATAATGATTAATAAATAATTTGATAACTAATTTTTATGTATACATAATATTTTTATTATAAAAATTAGAGAAAATTCTACTCCATTTTCCTGCGAGATGCTAAAATGGCACTTCCCTCCCCTCTATTTTATAAACGTACATTCTCCTCCCTTCTAACTTTTAAAAAACCTCCTCTTTAATCCATTTTAATTTTTTGTGTTAACTAATGTTAACTTTATCCATTTTTTAAGAAAAAATAAATTATTTTTTGAAAAAATACCCATTTACAAAAAATTTATTTTTTATCATTAAATTTTACTTACTAAAATACCTTTTAATAAATTATTCTTTTATTGATTAAATTATATGTTTATTAAAATATTTTAAAAAAAATTAGTAATTAAATTATTTTTTTCTTTCAATAAATTTTTAATTATTAAATTGTGATTTTACTAAAATTTTTCTTAATAATTATTTTTATATTTACTATTATTTTTTATATCAATATATATTATTTTAATATTAAATAAAAAAATCTTACCACTATTAATATGTATAACAATTAATATATATTGATATTGAAAAATAATTTTACTAAAATTTTTTATATAATATTAAAATAATATATATAGATATCAAAAAATTAATAGTAAAATATAAAAAATTGTTAGCAAAAATTTTGGTAAAATTATAATTTAATAATTAAAAAATTATTGAAGGGTGTTTTGGAAAAAAAAATTATTAAATTTTTTTAAAAATATAATTTAATCAATAAAAGAATAATTTATTAAAGGATATTTTGGTAAGTAAAATTTAATGATGAAAAATAAAATTTTTGCTAATGTGTATTTTTTAAAAAATATTTTTTTTAAAAAATGAATAAAGTTAACATTAGTTAACACAAAAAGTTTAAAATGGATTAAAGAGGAGGCTTTTTAAAATTTGGAAGGGAGGAGAATGTACATTTATAAAATAGAGAGGAGGGGAATGTCATTTTAACATCTCGCAGGAGAAGAGAGTGGAATTTTCTCTAAAAATTATTATTATTATATATATATTTTATCTCCATTATCAAAATTTTCTGGATCTATCATTGAATATTGAGTCTTAGTTTCTTCGTCTCTATTCTAATACCTCAAACCAAACACTATTTTAGAGTTTAAAGAACAAAACAAATAGAAAGACTCAAGTGTTGTACATCTTAAATAATTAGAAATGCTTTTGTATTTTTTAATCTTAAAGGACTAATTAATTTTTGTGATCAAAGGTCAATGACTTATTATCCTTCTCTCATAAAATTAAAAGAGTTTCATCTTGACTATCATCTCCCACTTCTTGCACATTAATAAAGACTCAATTAAATGAGTACTCTCACTTGTTCTCCTCTAATGCTCGCTAATCTGGTTTAATTCCATCATGCTCAATTTATATTGGACACTGTCATTTAATAACCTCATTTATTAATTTTAACTATGCCATGTCTTGCTCACTTTAGTGAATTCATTCACTAATCACATTCAAGCAAATCAATCAAACTGTTTATCTAGTAATGAAAAAGTAGGGATAGTTTAAAAAAAAAATGCATCTTCAGGGCTATCCTAAAATAGGAGAAATGGTTACGAAGAGGAAAGTTCAATCGTAGTAATATTTTTTTAATTAAAAATCTTTTCAAACAAAAATTATACATCAAAGCATGTATGCAATAGAAACTTGTTAAAATTTCAAATGCATAATTTGATTAATTTAGAAATACTAAATTAAAAACCATTTTAAATAAATATATAGTAAACATTAGTAAATTAAGTTAGTTGAAACATAATATAATCGTGTTTTGTCCATTGACCCTTTTGAAAAAATATAATTAATTAATTAATTCTCACACGCTAATCCAAATTGATGATGCAACAAATTGCTTATATGGATCAGCAAAGATTGTTATGTTTGTTAACACCTCCTGAAGGTTGCCAAACTTCGGTGCACTTTTTAAGAATTTTTTTCATATTAAAGTATAATTTAATGGGAGTTAGCCAATGCCATTCCCAAATTGATAAAATTTTGTTTTTGATGTGTTTTTGTATTGAGAGTAAAATTATTTGATTGGGGATAATAGTATTATCAATTTAAGAGTGATGATATCCATTTTTAAATCAATTTAAAATTAAAAAAATGGACTAAATAATTATTTTTGACAATAAAAGATTGAGAAGTCAACAATACTATCCGTGACTAATTTAAACAAGTGTTATAACAAAAAGTTAATTTGGCAAGAGATGCTGCTAGTTTTGATCCTAGGGGGTTGTTAAGTGTCCAACGTGACAAATCATAATTTAATACGTCAATATTTTATTTTAATTTAAAAATTAAATAATTATTAATAGAATTTACATATTCAACCTTTTGTTTTTAGCCCATCTTTTGCTTTGAAACATAAAAAGAGTTATGGAAAGAGTAGTTTTGCGAGAAGATAGGATTGAGTTTCCCAACAATGGCGATTTCCAAATCAACCCAATAGAATTGTCATTCTGAATTGTTGTTCATCGTTTAGGAGTCAGGTTTGTGAAGTCGCAGGAGGACACTTGCGAGGAAGGAGACTCATCGCGGAGGATCAAGAGCCAATGTTGGAAGGGAAAACACTTGTGATTGTGTAAGGTGTAAATTTCGAGTAATTAGTAAATAATTAATCAATAAATTAATTATTATTTAAAAAAATTAAAAAATTAAATTTTATAGTTTAATGAGATAGAAATAATTAAAATATAATTTTGATGTCAATTTTAAAGGTTTTGGTCCAAAACTAAGTTTTTTTTTTTTGTTGGACAATCCCCAATCCTAGGTACCCCAATGGATTGGTGAAGAACTGAAGATTGATGGTTTAGAAGTTATAGTAAACTCTCGTTGTAAGTATAGTTACTAAACCAAGCAATCAACCTTTCTTACAAACGTTTTGGTTGTCACAAGTAACAAACCCCTAAATAAATTGATAACCGAAGTATTTAAACCTCGGGTCGTCTTCTCAAGGAATTGCAGGGAGGTGTGTTCTTATTATTGGTTATGAGTTTTGTAAATTGGGGGGTTTTGAGAATGAGAAACAAGTATGATAAATGACAAATAAAATAAATAAATGACTGTAAAATAAACTCTTGGCAAGGTATGAGGAATTGGAAGTCCTATCCTAGTTATCTTTATCAATGATGATGAAAATTGAATCTTAATTCTACTTAGTTAACCTTGCTGGTGTGAAGGAAGGTCAAGTGGCTAATTAGTTTGATCTTCAAATCCTAGTTAATTCCTAGAAAAAGATTGAGATTATAGAAGTTCAGGCTAATTAGCAAAGATAGCGATTATCGATCACGTTGAGTTTGATAATTCAAGAGTTACTGATTTCTTAACCAAAGACAGGAATGTAGAAATCTAAATTAAAATCATAAATATCTGAAATACCTCAAATAACATTCATTCAAAGCAGTCAAATCTAACATGGAAAATATTCATAGGCCAATTGGGCAACATAAATCAAACATAAATAAAAGCATTAAAGTATCTCAAAGTAGAAGAGAAACATAAATTATTGAACCTGGTATGAAGAAACAATTCTAATCCTAATAGAAATCCTAATCCTAAATCCTAAGAGAGAGGAGAGAACCTCTCTCTAAAAACTACATCTAAAACCTAAAATTGAATTATGAAAAGCTTGTTGAGTCTCTGCATGTTCCCTGACTTTAATATGTGTTTTTGGGCTGAAAACTGGGTTGAAATGCGGCTCAGAATCTCTCCAGCGACTTTGTAATTCTGCAGATCGCGTACGTCATGCGTCCGCATCATCCACGCGATCGCGTCACTCAGCGTTTTTCGTATCACGCGTGCGCGTTGTCCACGCATTCGCGTCGTTCGTGCAGCTTCCAATCCGCGCGGTCGTGTCAGGCACGCGATCGCGTCACTCTGATTTCTTCCGTTTCGCGCGGTCGCGTGAGCCATGCGACCGCGTGACTGCTCGCTGGTCATCTCCTCAATTCCTTGCGTTCCTTCCATTTTTGCACGCTTCCTTTTCATTCTCTGAGCCATTCCTGCCCTATGAAGGCTGAAACACTTAACACACAGATCAATGCATCGAATGGTAATAAGAGGGGATTAAGATTAGCTAAATTAAGACCAAAGAAGTATGTTTTCAATCATAGAACTAAACTAGGAAGGAATTGTAAAATCATGCAAATCCTATGAATAAGTGGGTGAAAAGCTTGATAAAACCACTCAATTAAATATAATATAAACCATAAAATAGTGGTTTATCAATTGGACAATCTCCAATCCTAGGTACACAACACACACACTCCTCACATATTTATCACATTTTTTCCACAAATGCACACTCTAGAGTTTGAACTCTAGACCTTAGTGGTGGGGAGGGGGTGAAGTGCCACTGAGCTAAGGCTCTTCGGCGGCCCAAAACTAAGTTGAACAGATCGAACCAAGCAAACTGGGCCCATAATGGGCCTTAGGCATTTGATGAAAATTGCTGAAGCTTGCATCAGAAAGGGGGAAGAAAGCATGTGAAACTAAACCCTCACCCAAATCTTCAATCCAACATAACTTTCAATTCGGAGCTCCGATTGACAAGCTGTAAGTGGCCACGCATTCGTCTCAAAATTCTCTACAAAAATCACCAAACAATTTGGTAAGAGAATTATGTTTTCTCACCTAGTTCTCCCCTCTTCAATTCGTGATTTTGAGTTTTAGTATTGAGAGATTTTGTGATTTTGATGATTTAGGGGTACTCTAGCGGTGGATAATCACCAAATTTTATCTATTTGACTCGTGGGTAATGGTAAGAAAATTCTAACCCTTGTGAATTGGTGATTTAGTGAACTCAATATTGATTATTGTGATATTGTATGAATTAGATCGTGTATCTTGTTGAATTGGAGTTAAATTAGTGGATATTGAAAGCTTGGAATTGAATCTTGGGAGCTAAAAATTCAATTGGTGAGGAGTTAGAGATTTGGAGACTGAGGAACGGTGGATAATTAAGGTGTTCCGGGCTTAGGGAGGAATCGGTCATGGTATGGTTTCGGTTTTTCGTAACTAAAATATAACGTGTCGTGAAAACTTAGGTTAGTTAACCATAAGATAAGATTCAATTATTAATGATGTTGATGATTGAGATTGGTTGATATGTATGAGGGTTAATGACTTTGAGGTTGTCGTTGATGCCATTATGATTGTGATATTTAATTTTGTATGTGAGATGGGTAAATGATGATAAGATTGTGCTAAGATTAATGATGATTATGTTGAATGCTGTGGACTTGTTAATGTGAGTAGTTTGGTAAAATATTGAATTTGTTATGATCTTGTGATAACGAGGGAAGATGATGATGATGATTGTGAGTTGTGACGTTGATGAATATGTATGTATATATATGAGTTACGTTTTTTTGTTTTTGAATTGTGTGGGTTAGAATTGAGAAAAATTGTGACTTGGAATGTTGTGGGGGAGATAGAATAGTTATGAAATTGTTTGGAATACCTTTAAGTTGTTTTAAAGAGTGAAATATTGGTTTGGAAGTGAAGAAAGCTTGAGACATAATGAATTATGAACGAGAAGTGTAGAAATGTGATATGTATATGATGAATATGGCCATAATAAATGATTATGAATGATTTATGATGAATTTGAAAATGAAATTGTTTTGGGCTTTGACCTGGCAAAGGTCATGGTGGTTTACTGCTTGTCCAGTGTCGAAATGTGTGTGAGGATCGTGGTAGTTTACCGCTCACAGAAGGTGGGGATCGTGGTTGTTTACCGTCCACGTCTGTGTTATTTTTTCCAATTGAAGATATTGTGATGTTTGTGGTGGTATACCGCTTACAATGGTGGGGTTCGTGGTGGTGTACCACCTGCCAGGTGGGGTTGGTGTTGGTGTACCGCCCACCGGTTTTCAGGAGGACGATATCTGAGTTAGCTACTGAATATGTCAGATTTTGGCAAAGTAACCGACATGTGAGCTCACGGCCAGTAAGAAAGGCGTACATCATATGGATTTATGTGTCTTGTTTGGTTTTGCATGCTTGGGCTTGTGTAATTGATATTCATGCTTAACTGCTATTTGTTTTGTTTGCTGTATCTGTATCCTACTTGTGTTTACTTTGTCTGTATTGTTTGTCTGTACACCGGAGCTTTGAAGGATTGGAGGAAGGTAGAAATTAGGGCTTAAGTTAGAAAGGAATTAATTTGAATCTATTGTCGGAAGTTCTAGGATTGCCTCTAGATTTTTTGGGAGATTATATGTTAGTTATGTAGGCACCGTTACCATGCTGAGAGCATTCGGTTCTCAGTCCATACATATATTTGTGGTTTTTCAGATGCAGGTCTAGAGGCACCTCGCTAGGTGTCTGGATTTACTCTGCAAGCAAAGTATGGGTGCTCGTTTTGATATTTTGCTATGTGTATTTAAGTCTAGACAAGTTCTCTGTGTATATTTCTATATATTTTGAATCTGATCCTCTTAGAGGCTTTTGGGTGGAGAACTAAGTGTATGCTTATGTATTTTGGTTTTACTAGGTCATATATGTATAAATATATTTACGTAAATATTCTCCGGCCGGCCTTGGCTTTGCTGGTCAAGCCAGGAGTCTGATATTATGTATCTTTTGACCCTCTGCTCTCATTATATTCTTTTGTTGTTAATTTTCTTCGTATGCAACTTTACGTTCATGCGAGCGATGCGCTTTTTTTTGCGACTTGTTGCTTAAGCTTTCTTTCAAGACTCTTTGAATATATAAAATTTCCTTCCAACTTTTACTATATATATTTTTTATTTTTAGAGGTCGTAATGCCTCACCACCTCTGTTTTATGACTTAAGCGTAAAGCTCTATGTGGTAGGGTGTTACATTATGGTATCAGAGCAGTTCGTTCCTATAGAGCCTGAGGAATGGACTGACTATGCTTCTAAGCATACTCTGGGTGTGTGTACATGCTATTTAGGATGCCTTCTTGACATATGTAACATAAATATTTATGAGCATACTTTTGGAGATTCGAACCACTAGACTTGAGATATTAAGACTAATTACCTTAATAACGATTGTTCAGTGTGGACATGACCTAAAAGGCATCTTGTGAACACGAGTGAGGTGATACGGTTGACGATAAGGCTCCTGCTATACAGGCTATTGCTAATGGGTTGAGACAACAAGCTAGAAACGGTGATAGAGGCGGTAATATACCTGGTGGTGAAGAAAACCAAGGAATTAGAACTCGTGCAACTAGAATAAAGGACAATGCCGTTTAGTTAGAGAGGTAAAAATATTCAAGGAGATATTCGGTGGAAGAGAACGAAGGATTAAGCTCTTAGTGATTTATAATTTGAGTAGCACTGCGGAAGCACGGTGATTTGGTGGCTCTAGAATTGTAGTGATGTGAGAAAGGAGTCTTGGGATAGGAGATTGTTTCGAGGATTGATGTAGGATCAAGAAATAGAAAGTGTGCGTGTGTGATTTAGGTTATAGCGGGTTGAATTAGACTAAGAGTTTGAGGAATTGTTTAGTGTTTGAGATAGTGAGAAGCATTTGAGATTGTTTTGATTTATATGGAAACCTTAAAGGGTAAGAGAAAGTGTAGTTATTGAGAAAGAGCTAGACGAAGCTAAGAATGAAATAAATGGGCATGACTTAGGCTTGAATTTAGTTAAGTTTATGATCTTGTACATGAGAATGGAGATTGTGAATTAGTATTCAAATTGATGTTGGAGAATGGCAGAATGAATGACATAAGGTCGGTTGAATTTGAGGAATCATATACAAAGATTTGAGAGGAAATTTTTGAGGGTGAAACTTTTGATAAGGGGGTAGGATGTAAACCCTGAGTAATTAGTAAATAATTAATCAATAGATTAATTATTATTTAAAGAAATTAGAAAATTAAATTTTATAGTTTAATGAGGTAGAAATAATTAAAATATAAATTTTGACACTAATTTTAAAGCTTTTATCCCAAAACTGAGACGAATGAACCGAACCGAGCGAATCGGGCCCAAGGCCCAGCCTAACTCACTTAAATGAAAGAGCTCAGCTCTTCCTTCTCTTCCATTTGATGAAAATTGCTGAAGCTTGCATGAGAAAGGGGGAAGAACGCATGTGAAATCCAAACCCTCACCAAAATCTTCAATCCAATGTAACTTTCAATTCGGAACTCCGATTGACGAGCCATTAGTGGCCACGCATTTGTGTCAAAATTTTCTATAAAAATCATCAAACAATTTGGTAAGGGAAGAAAGTTTTCTCACCTAGTTCTCCCCTCTTCAATTCGTGATTTTGAGTTTTAGTATTGAGAAATTTTGTAATTTTGATGGTTTAGGGATATTCTAGCGGTGGATAATTACCAGACTTTATCCATTTGACTCATGGGTAAAGGTAAGAAAACTCTAACCCTTGTAAATTGGTAACTTAGTGAGCTCAATGTTAATTATGTTGTATGGATTAGATTGTGTATCTTGTTAAATTGGAGTTAAATTGGTAGATATTGGAAGCTTGGAATTGAATCTTTGGAGCTAAAAATTCAATTGGTGAGGAGTTGGAGCTTCGGAGTTTGTGGAATGGTGGATAATTGAGGTGTTCTAGGCTGAAGGAGGAATCGGCCAAGGTATGGTTTCGGATTTTCGTAACTAAAATATAACGTGTCGTGAAAATTTAAGTTAGTTAACCGTAAGATAAGATTGAATTATTAATGATGTTGATGATTGAGATTGGTTGATATGTATGAGGGATAGTAACTTCGAGGTTGTGGTTGATGCCATTATGATTGTGATATTTAATCTTGTATATGAGATGGGTGAATGATGATGAGACTGTGCCATGATTAATGATGATTATGTTGAATGTTGTGAACTTGTTAATGTGAGTAGTTTGGCGGAATATTGAATTTGTTATGAGCTTGTGATAATAAGTGAAGAGGATGATGATGATTGTTAATTGTGACGTTGATGAATATGTATGTATATATATGAGTTACGTTGTTTTGTGTTTGAATTGTGTGGGTTAGAATTGAGGAAAATTGAATCTTAGAATGTTGTGGGGGAGATAGAATAGTTATGGAATTGTTTGGAATACCTTTGAGTTGTTTTAAAGAGTGAAATATTGGTTTGAAAGTGAAGAAAGATTGAGACATAATGAATTATGAATGAGAAGTGCAGAAATGTGATATGTATATGATGAATATGGCCTTAAAGAATGATTATGAATGATTTATAATAATTTTGAAAATGAAATTGTTTTGGGCTTTGATCTGGTAAGGATCATGGTGGTTTACCGCTTGTCCAGTGTCGAAATATCTGTGAGGATCGTAGTGGTTTACCGCTCACAGAAGGTGGGAATCGTGGTTGTTTACCGCCTACGTGTGTGTTGTTTTTTTCCAATCGAAGATCTTGCGAGCTTCGTGGTGGTGTACCGCTCACAATGATGGGGTTCATGGTGGTGTACCACCCACCGATTTTCAAGAGGACGATATCCGACTTAGCTACCGGATGTATCGGATTTTGGCAAAGTAACCGACACGTGAGTTCACGGCCAGTAGGAAAGGCATGCATCATATGCATTTATTTGTCTTGTTTGGTTTTACATTCTTGGGCTTGCATAATTGATATTCATGCTTAACTGCTATATGTTCTATTTGCTGTATCTGTATTCTACTTGTGTTTGCTTTGCCTGTATTGCTTGTCTGTGCACTGGAGCTTTGGAGGATTGGAGGAAGGTAGAAATTAGGGTTTAAGTTAGAAAGGAATTAGAAATAAGAACCTTAGATAGCCTACCCGGTTTATGGTTTTCAATTTAATTTTAAGATTAAATCTATTGTCGGAAGTTCTACGATTGCCTTTGGCTTTCCCGAGACATTATATGTTAGTTGTGTAAGCACCATTACCATGTTGAGAACCTCCGGTTCTCATTCCATTCATATATTTGTTGTTTTCAGATGTAGGTCGAGAGGCACTTCGCTAGGCATCTAGATTTACTCAGCAAGCAAAGTTGGGATGCTGGTTTTGATATTTTTCTATGTGTATATAAGCCTAGACAAGTTCTATGTGTATATTTCTCTATATTTTGAGTCTGATTATCTTAGAGGCTTTTTGGGTGGAGAGAACTAAGTGTTTGCTTATGTATTTTGGGTTTACTGGGTTATATATGTATAAATATATTTACATAAATATTCTCCAGCCGGCCTTGGCTTTGCTGGTCGAGCTAGGAGTTTGATATTATCTATCTTTTGTCCCTCTACTCTCATTATATTCTTATGTTGTTAATTTTCTCCGTACGGAAGTTTATGTTTCATGCGAGCGATGTGCTTTTCTTTTTGCGACTTGTTGCTTAAGCTTCCTTTCAAGGCTCCTCGAATATAAAATTTTCTTCCCACTATATATATATATATATATATATATATAATTAATTAATTAATTATTTTTAAAGGTCATAATACCTCACCACCTATGTTTTACGACTTAAGCGTAAAGTTTTGTGTGGTAGGGTGTTACATAAGGTAAGGTCTAAAACTTTATTCTCACTTGATTATGTAGTTAGTTTAAGTGATTTGTTGAATGCTTTTCATCTACTCTCCTGTGCAAATAATTGGGGTAGGATTTGCACTGTTACTGCTCCTGTTAGTTGTTATTATATAGATTTTTTTCTATTTTTAATTTGTGATTTGGTTGATGATCTATGTTATATTTGAAGTAAGAAATTGTTATAGTTGTTTTGATTTGAAAACAATTGTAGGTCATAAAACTTGGGATCCTAACATCAACTATTTTTTCCAAATAAAAATACCAAGAAACAAATAGTTCAAAAAATTTTAAGAGGTCTTAACTATTGCTACTATTACAATTGTTGTGGTACGTTGTAAAAAAAATGTAAATTGCTTAACGGAATAAAGCATTAACTTCTTCTAGCTCTAGCTAATTGAATTTTTAAATTCGTAGGATAAAAATCAACATTAGACACATTTAATAGTTCTTCTGAATTTGCCTTAAGGATACACTAACAATATGCTATTTCTAGCCTTGAATCAAAACTATGATATCGTACAATGAAAACCAATTAGAATAATCAACATATTTATCTTTTCATTTCTCTCTTAGATGCTCTTATTTTCTCTCTATTCGCATTGATCATGCAAATATCAGTTTTGGTTAATTTACTCATTCATTCTCTGTTTTTCTTCCCCCAACCATTACTATGTTGAAGTCTTGGTTTACAATTCTTTGGGAGATTATAATATTCTGGTTAGTTAGCAATTTACTCATATTTTTTGAGATAGTATTTATATTTGTCTAGAATTTTATGTGGGTGTTGATGATTTTTATGGTTGTTTTGAATACGGGGCTTGTTTGACTACTTTGATTTGATTTTGTTAAAGTCTTTAACTTGAATATGGGTGATTCAATGAATAATAATGAATGATGAATTTTTGTCTTATATAAGTTTTACTATTCTATTATTTAAGTTTAGATGGCAGCAACAACTCACATATCTTTGTTCATACACCATGGTGGAAGGTTTCTTAGATATATTGATAAAAATGTTGATTATGTTGGAGATGGTTTTAACGAAGTCAAACATGTTAACATTGACACACTAAACAACTTCTAAATGAAGGGTCTCTTACGGGATATTGGGTACACTCTTGTGAATAAATGTTATCGGCTCTAACTTGGTAAGGAGCTTAAAGATGGGTTGAAGCTATTAAGGTCTAACAATGGCATAGTTGAGATGTATGAAGCTGCCATCAGTCATAGTAGGCAAATGGATGTGTTTAGTGAGCACCCAATTAGTTTTCATGTTCTACCCAAGGATGAAGATGCAACATCAAGTGAAGATGTTGTTGTAGTAGTTGAAGTTAGAAATGTCACTATAGAAGAGATAAAGAGCATAATAGAAGAGGAAAATGATGAGAATGGACATGTTAAGAAGGAGGCCTAAGTGCATCAAAAAGCTTTATCCTAGCCCAATATATGTGTGTCTAAGCCCATAAAATCCTACACACAGCCCACTAAAGTATCACTTACACCCGTTAATCCTTCTAATCTAAACTCTTAAGAATCCACTACATCCCACACTAAAGCATCAATTGCACAATATGCTACATCTCCTACATTTCATATACCTCCCAAAATTGAACCGGGATCAAGCAACACTATTAACTTAACCCTTCAACAGTATGAAAATACATCTAATGACACAAATGAGTTGCTTACACAATATGTGCATGAACCTTTAGTTGGACTGCAGTAACAAGATGGGTTTACTTCAAGTTCAGCCTTAGTTTCTCAAAGCAACCTAAACCTGGAACAGATAGCACTCCAAAGGAGGGAGTGGATAGGAGTAAGAAAAGTGTTAGAAATGTTAGAAGGTCTCCTCCCATGGGTCAAACCTTTATTCAAAACCCGGATCCAATGAAAGTTCCATGCATATTTTTACCACTTGATGAAGAAGAATATTCATTAGATGATCCTAGATATCACGGTTATGAGTTTGAATGTTCTAATAGCATTTCCAGTGATAAAGAAGATGACCAGCCAACAACATAGACATAAAGAAATACAGATGCTCTAGTTGGACAAGTTCATTTGTAGGTGGGAATGGAGTATGAGAGGATGGAATTATTCAAGAAATATGTGAGAAAGTATAACATCGCCATTGAAAGTATAACATCGCTTAAAATTCCCTAATTTCAATTAATTAATTCTAACTTTACCCTTTGTGTAAATTAAATTAGAGCTTTATTCTTATTTCAGTTTCTATCTCCTACTTTATATCAAATATAATACTGAGACTTATTTCAGTCTCTGCCTCTCAGTCTCTATTGTAACAACTGCCCTTCACCACTTTTGGAAACAAAATTCAATTTGAAATTTGAAAACCAGTTAGGAGATGGACTTAGAATTTTGAATTATGGATAGGAATCTAACGACCGCCCTTCTTTTAAATTTAAAATTATCCCAACCACACCTACCATCAAAGGTATATAAATAGGGGTACACCAATAGGTAAAAGATCACACCTCTCAAACCCTAATCATCTCTCTCCTTTTTCTACGAAAGTATTTTGTGTGCAAACATAAGAGTCAACCTCATAGGCAATAAAGAGGCATTAGAAAAAGAGTAGGAAGTTATGCTTTTTGCTTTTATGTTTGGTATGCATTATACTCTATTTTTATTAATTTTTTTAACCATCTATGTTGTCCTTATCATGTTATCATGGTTGTGTGTCTTATGGCATTATTCCTCTTTTTTCTTTCCTTTACACGCATATATCATGTTTGTCATCAAAGTTCCTCCCATACATAAATCTATTATTTTTTTAAAAACCTTTAGATTAAGAGTACATTCATATGTGTGTTGTTTCGTGATGAATGTTATTCCTATAACTGTTACCACTACCTCAAAAGCCATTTGAGTTAAAAGTACATGTCTTTTTAATAAACCTTATTCAATTATTTAATATACCATATCTTCATTATGTGCATTAATATGACCTTTAAATTATACCATTATGTCATTAATATCCTTTTAAAGTTAAGAGTATATGCCTTTTTATAAGCTTTGTTCAATTATTTAATATGCCTTATTTTCATTATATGCATTTAATTTATGCCATTATATTATTAATATTCCTTTAGGTCAAGAGTACATACCTTTTTATAAGCTTTGTTTAATTATTTAATATGCCTTGTTTTCATTAGGAAAGTCTAGGGGGCTAGCAACTTTATTAAATTTTGGTCAGCATATAACCAACAAAAGAAAAGTGAGTAATCCCATACCATTGGATGAAATCTCACACCATTAAAAACATCATTGACGGCTACTTGATGGCTACAAAACACAAAAGTTACTAGTCCCATAACACTCTTCTTTTCATTATGTGTATTAATATGATCCTTTAATTTATGTCATTATGTTATTAATATCCCTTTAGGTCAAGAGTGCATACCCTTTTATAAGCTTTATTAGATTATTTAATATGCCCTATTTTTATGTGCTTTAATATGATCTTTTAATTTATGCCATTATGTTACTAATATCCCTTTAATTAGAGAGTACATGCTTATCCTGTGCCATATAACTATGGTCTCATTATTTCACATGTCCCTTTCATCATCATATTTATCCATTTTCTTGCATAATTTTCTTCTTATGTATGCCTAAACAACACTATTTGTAAATTGAACTGAGAGAATAATTCTTCGGTAAGGGAAGGTAACCTCCAAAGACATGATAACGATATAACCCCTCGGTAAGGGAGGGTGATCGATCGAGATGATCCTTTGGTAAGGGAAGGTGATCGCCAAAACGTTTGGGATAAGAACCTTCGGTAAGGGAAGGGGTCTCCCATATTTATATCGGTTTGAGCTCAATACCTTCCATAAAAGCTATAAGTTAAAAAAGAAAAAGTATAAAGGGGACTCCCATATTTTTAAGGTTTTTTTATTAAGTTACGATTATGTTGATTTTTTATAAGTTATTATCCTTTCTATTTGACTTGACTATGTCAACATTACATGCTTTTCTTTTATGCCTATCATGTTTTATGTTTTATAAAAAAAGTTCATAATACATGCCATGCCATATAATATTTTTAAATCCCGCATGTGGGCTGAGGATAGATATTAAGGTGTTACATAGTACTCCTACTGAGACCTTTTAAGTTCTCATCCCTTCTTTTTTCCATACTATCTCTAGAGGAGCATGGCATAGTAGATAAAGACGACGCATCACCCCCCCGGAGGTAACTTTTGAGTATGACCCCTCGAAACATGCGTGGGTAGTTACGACCACTACTACAATGATCCAAACTATCTACTTAGGTCGAGATTTTGTAGAAGGAGGCCACCAACTGCCTGTCATCCTAAATACGAACACTTCAGCACCCAAGAAACAGTCACCTGAGATGGTCTAACTCGAATCAGATTCTGAGACAGAGAAAGAGGAGTCCGACAGCCCTAACCAGGAGGAGGACCCAATGGAGGAGGATCCAGAGGAGAAGTTGACCTCTTGCAAAAGTCCAAAGGAGGAGTGTGTGCCCTATTCTCCCACTTCAACAACCTGTCAAATCTTAGTTCACCCCACACAACGGAAGCGGATTTTCACCCCACAAAAAAGTGTTGGAAGAGGACTGCTAGTACCCCAATTCATGAAAGACTGAAGGGTCCTGACCAAGGAAAGGATGTGACACAAGGACGGGGTTTCTTTGATGAAATTAGTTAGCATGCATTGGGTTTTCGTCATAGTTACTTTTAAGCATTTCCTTTTTTATTAGAACCGTACTCATGGGATTTTTGTTGTCATTCTTTTTGCTCGAACTTGATTGAGTGTGTCCAATTCTGCCTTTTCATTGCTATTTGATTTTTACCCAAAACTTCATGCGTATTTCTCTCCTTCCTCGCACAATGATTGAGTTAATTTGCTTTCGGTCAAGAGTGACACCCTATTTGAAGGCCTTCAAGGATAGGATTTTACTTAGGGTGTTGCATCTGTCTCTCTTCCAAACATTACCTAATGATTTTAATTTCTCTTTTATACTTTCCTATCTTTATAACCAATTTCAAATTGGCTGCATGTTCATTTTAACTCTTGTTACATTATGCACTGCATCTTGTATAGCAAATATGCAGTCATCGTTCAATCTAATTAAAGCTCTTACTAAACTTTTTCACCCACGATTAATCTCAGCTACCCAAGCAAAATATTAGAAACCATGATTCTACAAGAAATAAACTAAATAATACACATCATGGTTTGGCAACTTTTGAAATCAAAATCATAGTTTCTATGAAATATTTAGTAAAGAATTTTAATACTTACTGTCTACAATAGACAATGAATGAAAGCTTCTTTCACGGTTTGTGCTAGTGTCAGTTCTATTAACACCACATTCAATCCCTAAAAGCACCTCCCATCGACCATCTTCTCCTTCTTTCTCTTTGCAATTGAATTTTCAGTGATACTAAAACTTGCATTGGATGTAGGTGAGTTCATAATTTGGCATCTTGACGTTATCTCTTCAAAATTATCTACGGTGTCTCCTTAATCTTCTATCTTTTGCCTTCACAAATTGGGGCTTAGGATTTTATTTGGGTGAAGAAAATGAGAAGAAGAACAAGTTCTTTCAAAGAGGAAAGGAAATTGATGGGGAATGGGGTGACATTACTAATACCATTTGCCACGTTAGACACTTGACATACCATCTAGGATTAGAACTAATGACGTTTCTCATGAAGTTAATGTTTGGTTAAAAATGTCAGATGGAGACAAATATTGATAGTTACAAGTCTAGTTTAAATTAGTCATGGTTAGTATTCACTATAAGAAAGTCGTCAGATACCCTCAGATTTACCAAAAAATTCTGCCAGTAACTTGTTTATTGCCAAATTTAATGGTGAAATAAATTCGACGGTAAAAACCTCGTCGATAACTTTTTACTGGTAGATTTTTTGGTTCGCGACTAATTATTGGTGGATTTAGCAGCGGATATGAACTTTTAATTGGAAAAATTATGAAGCTTGTTACCGTCGGATTTTTCTTCCAGTAAATCTGATGGTAATATATTATTTATTGTTAATAATTAAATTGATAATTATCAGCAAATGTAACTAACGGTAAATTCAATGGTAAACTTAAACTTTAATTTAAAAAATAATTATTTAAAAATTCAATATATGATTTTAAATATTTAAAGTTAACAATTTCTAAACTAACAAAGTTCAAAGTTTTATAATTTTTTATAATTTGTCTATAATTTTTACTTAAAAGTTCAAACAAGTTTAAATATCAAAATTTAATATTAAAACTAAAAAATATGAGAATTCAATTAAACAAGAAAATAAAATTTAAAATGCACTAAACTCTCACATTAATTTTTAAAAATTTTTAATTTAATTTTATTCTATACGTAGACTCACTTATATTTGTATAAGTCCTAACTTACTTCAAATATAATCAGCAAAAGCCAACTACAATTCTATCTACAATATTATAATTGTAAGAACTATACATATATATGTGGAATATGGATTAAATATATTTACCATAATAAATACAATTCCAGAAAACTAACATGCATTTTATTAATAGAATAAGAAAAGTAAAACCACAACAAAAGATCGAATATGAATATTTAACAAATAATCCTCGATATTTTTGACTTGGCTTAACTCCAAGAGTAGTAACCATACAGTTCAATACCTGTACTACAAGAAAATAAGCTTTCTGCCACGCTTTTAACGTGTGCCAAAAGGTGCTAAAAAGGGTGCCAATAGCTTTTCGCCACGCTTTTTGAGCTATCGGCACACTTTTGAAAGGGTCACATCTGCTAGCGTGCCGGTTGCTCTATCGTCACGCTTTTGTAGATCTATCGGCATGCTTTCTTCTTTGCCACGCTTTTAGCTCTTGCTACGCTTAAAAGTGTGGCCATATGTATTAACCTATCGGCATGCTTTAAAAGTGTACCGAAAAGTGAAAGATATGACTATGCTTTTGAAGTGTGAGGCAAATAGCAAAAGATATGGTGTCGCTTTTAAAGTGTGCCAATAGTTGAAGAAACATGGACCTATTGCCACGCTTTTAAAGCGTGGCTATATTCCTATCAAATTATAAAAAAAAATCTGGCATGTGCTTTTACATGTACTCTAATGCACTCCAAAAAATAAAAAAAATTGACAAAAATCTGTGAATATCATTTAAAAAAATTAATTAATAAAAATTAGTATCACATTAATAAAATTCAAACCAAATTAGCTATATCAATCTCTTATAACCAAAATAGTTATAAAATACATTGGGATAAAAATATCAATACATATAAAACTTATTAAAAGTCATTAATTTATTCTATCTCTTTGTCATTTTTTGTGTAGAAAATAAAAAAATTAAAAAATAAATATCAATAATCCAAACATAATATTGTTGAGTTTTGCGGTTTATAGGCAAAAACTCATGTTACTAAACCTTGTAGCTCACAGTATTGTGCTTTAGAGAAAGGAGATGACCCTCTTGGAAGACTTCTATCATTTTTGTAGTGCTTGAGGATTTTATATTCTTTATGCATGAATATCAATGCAGTTTCTTTACTTCCCATTCTTCTTACTTGCAACAAGTTTAAAATAAATGCATGCCATGAAAATACACTCAACCATTTTATCTTCATTTAATAATGATTTCAGCAAGTCTAAGCACAACTACACAAAACATACTGTAGTTTTGTATTGTAACTATCAGCTTGAAAATGCTGTTAATGCCTTTCTAAAACCACGATCATCGGACAGTACGCCGTATGTGTCGCTCATGTCTTTCTAAGATCTCATGGATGGCATGCATTTGAGATATTAAGGGTCCTGAAAAATCAACCGTGTCTCATTGATCCTGTGAACTTTGTAATGAAGTAAGTAAATGAAAATAAAGTCTCAGCAAGGATGCATAAATTGCATAAAGCTAAAACAAAACAATGCTTGATCCATTTATGCTATTGAGAAAAGCAAAATTTCTCTTTGAAGTCAAATAATTGCCTAGTGCATAGCATTACAAGTTCCAAATAGAAGAATCATGATAACTACAACAACCTAAAATAGCTAACTTAGCACACAGTGAATTAAAAAAATATAATGCAAAAGACTAATCAAATCATGTGGGACTTTACTTTTAAAGTCAATTCCACAAGGGATGAAATTAAATTGACAGAACTATTTATTCATGATTATGAATAGAGGGGAAAAAATCCAATATTCCCCATCAAGAGTGTCACTCTTAATTTGAAGAAAAAAATGCTACTCCATTATGTCCCAAATTTTCCATATATTGACCCCAAAAAATTTTGATCCAATACAAAAAAATAGTTTATCGTGTTCAGTTTTCAAGTCAATAGATTGCAAGCAGTATGCAAAGCATAATATGAACAACAGCACGACACTAATAACCATACGGGAAAGAAAATTGAATAAATAAGACATGAGATAAATAAAATGGAACAATGGAGTCTCGAAGAAATTAACAGCCTTAAAAAGTTTCCTTACGGTTCTCTATATTTTTGTTAAGACTATCTGTTGTCACCACATCTGAGCTCATTAGAATCATCTCATCACAAGTCCATTTATATACCCAATTTAAATAACAAATTTACATTAGTAAGCATGACAAACCTGACAAGTCTAGTTCACCTTCAAAATCTGTGTCAGGTTTGTAAGAGGAACTGATATCATTATGCTCATCCTCTCTAAAATCGTCTGCGGCTAAATCATATATTGTGCCAAGGGTTCAAGAAAATAACGTTTCAGCTTGAATAACCTTTCCAATGGCATTAAATACATAGAAGTTCACTTTTTCTATAAAATCATTTCCCTTTTGTATTAGTAAAACTCTCTCTATACTAAATCATATCCGCAGAGAACACATTAGGATAAAAATTAAAAACATATATTCAGGCCCAAAAAATGAGTATAAACAGAGGATACTTATTTGATTCAGGTCAAATGCTTAGCTTCCTACCACTAGATTATTGCAAAATTATAGCATTTAATCTAGGAAAACATTAATCAGTGTTATGGTGAGGGTTGAAATAGAAAAATTTGCCCCGGGGGGGGGGGGGGTTGAAACAGAGAAACAAAAAGGGATTAAATATGTACCTTCTTGTGTTATGGTGAGGGTTGAGCACCGATTGAGGGAGGAACGACGATTGAGGGAGAGGCAGCGGCAATTTAGTCGGCGTTCGTAGAGGTAAGGTTTGAGCGAGAGAGAGCGAGCGTCGATGGAGGCCTTGCAAGCGAGAGTGAGTGCCAATGGAGTGCATGCCGACGGAGGCAACACCGATTGAAGTTTCCAAGAGTTGCGAAAGAAGGATAAAGGGTTGCAAGAGAAGGAAAGAGTGTTGCAAGTTAAGAGAGGGCTATGAGCTGAAAGATGAAGATGGATTCTCAATGATGAAGAGAGCTATGAGCTGAGAGAGGGATGCGAAGGTTTAGGGTTCTTAATTGAGAAGAGGAATTGAGGGTTTGGGTTTTCACTTCTAAGTGAGGTATGTTTTGAGTGATGGATGTCCTGAAAAAGAAACGAAGTGTTTGAGCAAGAAATTAAATTTCAAGTGGTACCCTTTCGTTATGATTTTTTAGGGTCCCAAATAATTAGAGGATATAGGCACGCTTTAAAAATGTGCTTGTATCCTGACAAACTAGCCACGCTTTAAAAGCGTACCTATTTCTTTCTATGAAGCGTGGCAAAAATAAGAGTGGCCACTCTCTTAAAAGCGTGCCAAAATCTCTCTATCACCACACTTTTGAAGCGTGACAAAAAAGCGTGGCCAAATCACAAATCTGTGGCAACCCTCATAAAAGCATGGCCATTGACCACTTTTGGCCACGCTTTTAAAGCGAGGCAAGAAAAAAGTGTACTGATAGGCCTTTTTTCTTGTAGTGCTACTACCAAAGATGTAATTGCATGTCACCTAGCACTGCTAACAACCGCAATGCTTGCCCTTACTACGCCTCTCTTACTGTCAAAGGAGAAAAACTAAAGTGCTGCTGAATGTGAATCATGAGTTGGTGTGGTGGCTATTCAATATTTATCTATGTGCAAGGTAAAAATTGAAGTCTCATTTGAAACAAAGACAAAACATCATTGCTAGCTAAAGTAAAAATTGCTTAGTCTTTTATATGCCCTCAAGACAATAACATCATTGCTTGACCATTTGAAGCATGCACAACTTAATAAAAGTACTCAAAATGCAAAAATATAATATAAAGAGTAAAAATTTCATATTTCTCCCTAGATATTAAATTATTCAAGATTCAATACTAGGCCTATACATAAGAAACAGAATCACCAATTTCACATTTCGGTTGGTTAGGACATCCTATCTTCAGAGATAAAGAGGGACGTGAACTTTTTGTAAGGCGTATGCCTACTTTTTTTGAGACATTTCTAGTTATTTTGATAGACAGAGACGAAATTGTTATACATTCATATTTAGAGTGAATAAAATGTAGAAACTGCATTACATATTAGACATATTAAACATTGAGAAACACATACTGATAAAATTCAAATTAAAGTAACACAAAATACTGATGTAATACATATTCATATCTCTCCATTAATCAAGAGTGCAGACAATTATTTATGTGATTTCTTCCACAAGATTCCAATATTCTTAAGCATGCTACCATATTTCTTTCTCCAAAAATCTTCTTAAATACAACTTCAGACAACTAACATGCATTTTAATAATAGACAAAGCATTATTCCATCAAAACTTTGACAACTTGCAAATCAACATGCATCTTGATAATATGTATATTTTTATTATATTGCAGTTGTTTTACTAGTTTTCTTTATCTTTCCTTTTTTGCTTTGGCTTCTATAAACGTAAATTTTATCACTTTTTTCCTTTTTTTATAATAACTAAAATAAAAATAAATATAAAAAAGTTTATAAGCACTCCTAGATAGAATAATAGATCAGAAATTATCCTAATTATTAAGGTTAGGGTTTAGCAAATGCCAAAAATATAATATATATATATATATAGAACAAAAAAGGGAAGAAGACATGCTTGGATGAAAGAGGAAGGGTAGCATGGCAACTGACAGAGGCAAGTAGTGGCGGTGGTGGTGAATGACAGAGACATAAACTTGTATGAGAGAAACAAGATCCCCCATGGTAGAAACAAGCTCCAGGTGGACACTCTTCGACGATGATGATGACTGTAGTCATGGGAAGCGGTTGACGACGATGAGACGGTAGCAAATGGTGGCGATGGGAGCTGATGGCAAGAGAGAAAGAGAAAAGGGAGAAAAGTGATGTTGTAGAAATGGAGAAAAAGGGTTCGCAAATTCGAATTTTGGATCAATTTTACTGCCAGATTTACTGTTGGAAAAATTCGCCGGTAATGCACAACCTATGACCAAAACGGTGTGTTTCATTTAATTACCTTTCCATCGAATTTTTTCCCCTGAATCCATCAGTAATGATCACATCAATTTTTCTTTTTTCCTCCAATTATTACTAGCAAATTTACCGTCAAAAAATTGAATTCGACAGTAACTTTTTTACTTGGCGAATTTATTACCAAATCTGCTGGTAAATTTGCCACTAACCTCCGACGCTAAATCCGACGTTATTTATCATTTTTCTTGTAGTGATTGTCAGTGCTAAAATTTTCATGATTAGAAATGCCTATTTACTCAAAGAAAAAAATTAAAGATGAGTTTTTATTCCTATATATTAAAAGTGGGTTCAAATGTATCGTTTATAAGAGACAATAATATAGAGTAAATGATCAAATTTGTCTCCGAAAGATTACTCATTCTCCAAATTAGTTCTCAAAATATTTTTTGAATCAAATTCGTCTTTCAAAAATTTTAAGTTAGTCACATTAGTCCTTCCGTTATTGATTGCGTCAAAATTTGCTGGCATGGCATGTTAAGTGACACCATACTGACGACAGCACATATGTGACAGTCCTAATTGACTGCTAATATGATAAGTTTATGAAATTATATCAAATTATTCACAAATTTGGGGAATCTTGAGCCTTTGAATCACTCAATTTAGAATTGATTTGATCTAATTTTAGTAGCCAATTAGGACTTCCTTAGGACTGGCAAATATATGCTATGTTGTCACTTGATGTACTATATTAGCAAATTTTGATGTCATCAACAACGGAAGTGACGAAATGACTAATATGACAAACTTAAAATTTTTGAAGGACAAATGTGATTAAAAAATATTTTGACAACTAATTTAGAAAAAGAAGAATCTTTTAGAGATAAATTTGACTATTTATTTCAATAATATATTTGTTAAATAATTTGAAAATCTTCACAATAAAATATTCTATTTGGATATATACTTAGCAAAAATTACAAAATTAATAGTTTAAATAAAAAGTATTGTAACAACTTAAAATAATAAATTTTTGTGTCCACTTAATTAGAGAGACAGAGTTTAAATTTTCTCTTCTCATTTCTCACATTAAATTAGAGACATACATATTGTAACTTCTCTCTTCTTAAACAAAGGATTTCAATTTCTCTTCCATCTGTTTGAAGCAATTTATCTAATCAATACCGTCTATGGTACCGTCTTTTAGTTTATTTACTACTATGCATCCATGTTGTTAGGAAAATTGAGGTTTAATAAAAATTTGTCTAATAGAAAAAGCACTAAAAATAATTTTTTCACAATTTGTGTGATTAAATAGGTAATACTAAACATATTCGAAGTAACAAATATAATGACAAAAATTAAATAATCAAATACTAAAATTTTATCATGGAAAAACCCCTAAAAGAAGGACAAAAAAACCCACGGGATCCAGTCCAGTAAAATCTTTCACTATCAAAATAATGAGTACACATTCAGTCTTCCTAGTGGCATTAGGGAATCTCAACAATGAACAAAATACATCATCAAAACTGATGGAATCAATATAAACCCTCCACAAAGTGAGTATCTCAAATCAAACAAAAGAGAAAGCAATACAAGTGACAAGTTAAATCTTAATATTTATCTCTAAACCAGAAACAACATACTAAATTTTTATAAGAAATAGAGCAAATTTACCAGATTAATGAGATCAAAATGGTACCACTATTTTTCCCCAATTCTTCTTCTCTTTGACAATGGGGCTCTCTCCCTCACCGTTTCATTTCTCTCTTTTTCAAATAAGAGTCACCAATCTCTCTCTCTCTCTCTCTCTCTCTCTCTCTCTCTGGCTATAATCCACTTTCTTTCCAAATTTTTAAAGGTTGTATGGGCCCCACTTAAGGTTTGAAGACCCACTAATAAATCTCCCCCTCACCAACTCAGGTGAGGATAGACTGATCCATTAGGTCCACTTTCTCTTTGTAGGAATCAAACTTCACTGTAAGTAAACTCTTAGTCATCATATTTGAACCATTATCATCAGTATGGATCTTCTCAAGTGCATATGACTTCATCTCAAGTGGTTGACGTATCCAATGATACCTCACCTCTATGTGCTTCGATCTGGAATGAAATGTCAGATTCTTGCTTAGATGGATAGCACTTTGGCTGTCACAAAATAACACAAACTTCTCTTGATTGATGCCTAACTCTTATAGAAATTTTCTCATCCATAAGAGTTCCTTAGAAGCTTCAACAACAGCAATGTATTCTGCCCCTATAGTGGACAAAGTGACCCATTTCTGAAGTCGAAATTGTCATGATATAGCTCTCTTGTAAAAAGTCATCATATAACCAGAAGTAGACTTTCTTGAGTCAAGATCCCAGCCATATCCGCATCTGTGTAACCATCCAACATAGGTTAGCCACTTTCAAAGCATAAACAAACTCTGGAAGTACCATTAAGTTATCTGAGAGTCCACTTTACTGCTTGCCACTATTCCTTGCAAGAATTAGAATGAAACAGACTAACAACTCTAATGGCATGAGTAATATCTAGCCTAGTACAAACCATAGCATACATCAAACTGCCAGCTGCAAATGTATATGGAATCTTCTTCATGTATGCTTTCTCTTTCTCACTTTTAGGACATTGCCGCGAACTCAGCTTGAAATGACTAGCAAGTGGAGTACTAACAAGTTTGAAATTACTCATGCTAAACCTCTCTAAAACCTTCTTAATATACTTCTACTGTGACAACCACAGTTTTCAATTCTTCTTGTCACGAGTGATACTCATGCCAAGGATTTTCTTTGCAAAATCCAAATCCTTTATAACAAAGGATCTATTCAAGTCTTTCTTAAGACTTTCAATCTTCTTAGTGTCATGACCAACAATCAACATGTCATCAACATATAGCAAGAGAATTATAAAATCAGTATCAGAGGATTTCTTAACATACACACAATGATAAGAAAAAGTCTTACTATACCCATGACCTTCCATGAAGGAATCAAACTTCGTGTAACACTGATTTGGCGCTTGCTTCAACCCATATAAGCTCTTCTTCAACTTGCATACAAGATGCTCATTTCCTTTAACCTCAAAACCCTCTGGTTGCTCCATATAATTTTTTTATCTATGTCACCGTGAAGAAATACAGTCTTCATATCAAGTTGCTCAACCTCTAAATTCAAGCTAGCCGCCAATCCAAGCACAACTCGAATAGAGGACATCTTCACAACTGAAGAGAAAATCTCCTCAAAATCAATACCTTTCTTTTGCTCAAAGCCTTTCACAACCAATCGAATTTTGTACCTTAGCCGTAAGACATTTTCATCCATTTTCAGTTTGAATACCCATTTATTCTTGAATGCTCTCTTACCCTTCGGTAGCATCACCAATTAAAACGTATGATTCTCATGCAATGATTTTATTTCTTCTTGCATGGCCTTCAACCAATCTTCCTTATGCACATCAGACATAGCATCTTGGTAGCTTTTTGCCTCCCCAGTCTCAGTGTTTATTACATACTCATGAGGAGAGTATTTCTGAGAGAGCTGGCGCTCTCTAGTAGATCTTCTCAATTCAGGCTCAATTGGGGGTTCAGGTGGAACTTCAATATCTGGTGGAACTTTTGCATCTAGCACCTTAGGTTGAGGTGTAGGTTCATCACGCAAATCTTTACTATCACTATTAACTTGTACATCTCCCCCATCAACAAGAGGTCTAGTAGAAGGACCAGGTTTATCATCATCAGCAGAACGCCTAATAGTTTTTGTTGCCTTATCTATCTTCCCAAGGTCTTCAATAGTTTGGTCTTAAAAAAAATCACATCTCAACTTCTAATTGTTTTTCTGCTCACCGGATCACATAAACTGTAACCAAAGTCTTTGTGACCATAACCCATGAAGATATACTGTTGTGACTTTCCATCAAGTTTGGATCTTTCATCTATTGGAATGCGAACAAAAGCCCTACAGTCGAGCACTCGCAAGTGACTATAGGAGACATCTTTCTCTCTCTAAAATTTTTCTAGAACATTAGCATTTAGTGGAACTGAAGGTGAAAGTTTGATCAGATCTACTGTAGTCCTTATCGCTTCATCCCAAAAGGATTTAGAAAACTTTGCATGAGAGAGCGTACACTTGACTCTATCATTGATAGTGCGATTCATTCTCTCTGCAACTCTATTATGTTGAGGAGTCTTAGGAACCGTCTTCTCAAGTTTGATTCTATGTCCTTTACAATACTCTTCAAATGGATCCCTGTATTCACTACCATTATCTTCTCGACCACATTTCAATTTTCTTCATGTTTCTCTTTCAACACTTGCATGAAAGTGTTTAAAGATACTGAGTGACGTGCGAAAAATTACCGATTAAGAATTTATAATGGAAATTAACATTGCAAGTATAGTTCTTAATCAATAAAAACTCCGCGTATCAATTTAAAAAGGGTTGTCACAAAATTAAGAATAAAATACTGGGAGTAGAATTCTCAAGTCGTCTCCCAACGAGTTGCTAAGAGAGTGCGAATTATTGATTAGGGTTTCTCAGAAATTTGGAGTTTGGGAAATGGGAAAATGAATAATTATAAATTAAAGCGGTGAAAATTAACAAGAGGTTTTATGTAATTGAATTAAAAGCCTTGGCTAGGAGAGGATTAATCTGAAATTCTATCCTTGTTGGATTCCCCAAGATCAATGGTAATAGGTTGTTGTTTCTACTTAGTTAACCCTCAACGAATAAAGGAAAGTCAAGTAGTTGAGCTAACTCTAATTCACAAGTCCTGATCCTCTTCCTTGGGAAGGATTAACGTTAGTGACTAGAGAGCCAGCCAACAATTTCCAATTACAATTTAGCTCTTGAGTCTTCCAACTCAAGGGTCTCCTATTAATTAACTCTATAGCCAAGTTGAAAGCCTACTCCATTGACATGGATGCCATTTTCGCATGCATGTAATGGGAGTAGGAGGAAGACATGGCAGTTAAATTCAATTGAAAATAATCAACAAATAATGAAATTAATTGGAAAAGTATCCTTGCATTAATTAATTCCAAACTCGAAGGTATCCATATAACTCTAAACAAGATAAATGGGGAATAAAAAGAGTAAAGGAATAGGAAACAAACTAAAATGATAAAAGCTTCACGGAGGTAGTAACTATTCTCAATATCCAACTCAAAAGCATAAAACTAGAAAATCTATAAATCTATGAATGTGAAGAACCCTAGGGGAAGTAGTAAATTCTCTCCCAAATTCAAAAACTCAAACTAAAACTAAAAACTGAGAATGTGTGAATGTATCTTGAGTCCTTACTGTCCCCCGGCTCTAGTCTGCATTTCTTGAGTCCTTACTGTCCCCCCAGTGTTTTTTACAATTTCTGCACGTGGCGCATGTCGCGCATACGCGTTAGGTACACGTACGCGTCGATAGTCTTCTGCGCATGGTACGCGTCTGTGTCAAGTACACATCCGCGTCAATATGGAATGCGCCAAATTGTGCGTACGCGTCAATGATAAACCCTATTTTTAGGGTTTATCTTGTGTTGAAATTAGAGGATTTTGTCAACTTTTCTCCCATGTATCCAATGAAATAGCATGGTTTTGTCAATTCTCCTTTAATTGTGCTTAAGAGTGAAAACATGCTTTTTAGGACTTAAAATAGCTAAATTTAATTCACCTTGATTCCATTAGATGCCTTGATATGTTTGTTAAGTGATTTCAAGTTTAGGAGGCAAAGATTGGAATTGAGGGAATGAAGAAAAAGCATGTAGAAATGGAGAACTCATGAAGAAATGAAGGAATTGCAAAAGTTGTCAACCCGACCTCTTTGCACTTATTCGATCATAACTTGGGCTACAAAGGTCCAAATGAGGCGGTTCCAGTTGCGTTGGAAAGCTAACATTTAGGATTCAAAATGATATAAGATTTGCTATAGTTGCATCATGTATAAGGGCATGTACATGTACTGTATGCGTACGCGCCGATGGTTGCACATGATTCACTTAATGCAACTCGTGGCCAGCGATTTTAGAAGCCTTGTGGGCCCAAAC
This sequence comes from Arachis hypogaea, assembly GCF_003086295.3. Lineage (NCBI taxonomy): Eukaryota > Viridiplantae > Streptophyta > Magnoliopsida > Fabales > Fabaceae > Arachis > Arachis hypogaea. Next base: position 17,743,380 of record NC_092038.1, on the reverse strand, counting down.
CAACTCATTTCTGATGCTATTTAAGCCAAGGATTGAAGGAAGAAAACCAAATGAGATGATTTTGATCATTAGTCATAGTTTAAGTTTTAGAAGTAGTTAGAGTTAGTTTCTAGAGAGAGAAGCTCTAACTTCTCTCTAGAATTAGGATTATGATTAGGTTTAGTTCTTAAATCTAGGTTTTCATTCATGCTTTCTTCTACTTCTTCTTCTCAATTCCTTGTTGTTGCAATCATCATTCTTCAGTTCTTTTGTTGTAATTTCCTTTATGTTGTTCTTATACTATGTTGTAGATCTACTCTTTTCTCTTCTACTTTCTTCCAATTCCATTTGAGGTAATTCAACGCCACGACTCGGTGTTTAGCGATGGGACCTCGTAAAATGTGCAAGACTTTTTGGACAGTTAGCGCTAAATGCCACCTCGGCGGTGTTTACTACCGAGGCCTTTGATTCACGTGCAAGGTTGCTAGAGGGGTGGCGCTAAACGCTCAGTCCCTGGCGTTTAGCACCAAGAGCAAGAATTTGAGTGGGGACCACACGCGTGCAAACAAATCAATGAAAGGCTTTTTTTATTTGATTTTCAAATCAAAACACAATTAGAAAATATTTTTTAGGTTTTAATTTAAATTTTAAATCAATTACAATTAAGACTGTAAATTGGAAAGAGATTCGCCCTTACAAGATCTTTTCTTCCCCTATTCCTCATTTCGCAATTTACAGTTTTTACTCCTAGCTTTTTCTCTACACCCATGAGCCACTAACCCTTCATTGTTAAGGTTAGGAGCTCTGTTTACTTTGATGGATTAATAATTATTTGTTCTTCTACTTTTGATTAATGTATTGATTTGTATTTAAGAATTGGTTTCGTTCTTCATCCTACGGATTAGTGTGTATTGGAAAATAACTCTAATCTAAATTGAATTCTTTTGAATCTTGGAAAAGTTACATCACTAGAATTAAAGCTTGAAACCCTTTCTCACAACTCCTTAATTTTCTAGATTTAATGTGATACATGACATATAATTGCATTATTTTTGTGTTCTTAGAATTTGTGTGGCTTATAAATCAGAATTTTAACTTAACCCTCTAATACAATTGATTGATCAAAGAATTGACAGTTGGTTGGATTATAAGAGATTGAATTGCGTAGGAATAGGAATTTAATCACCTAGTGTTTGCCATAAACTCAATCTTTGCATGATCAAGGTAGTTGACATTAAATGATAATCCTAAGATTTAAAAATCTCCAAAACCTTAACTCTTTTCTCATATTATATTCTCAATCATTCTCTGTTTGCTTTTCTTAATTCACTGTCTTTTATGATATTTGTCATTCAAAACTCTTATTCCAACTTGTCTAACTAGAACAATTAATAAATTATTGCTTGCGTAGTCCATTAATCCTCGTGGGATCGATACTCACTCACCTGAGATTACTTGATACGACCCGGTACACTTGCCGGTAAGTTGTGGTTAAAAAATTCCGCACCATCCACTCCTCTCTCAGGTCGATGACCCTATTACTAATCTGCATTTACGTCTTGGCAACCTGCTCATTGGCTTCAACGATCCTGTAGTGTAACGTCGTTATTTCATGCTTATTGAAGAGTGTAACGTCGTTATTTACTACTCTATAATTCATCCTTCTTGTTATTTAAACCAACTATCTACTACGTAACTAACTTTGCTTTTGCATTATTCCAATATGATGCATTCACTCTAAGTTTCAGAGCGTTACAACTACATTGGGGGACCTCTTCATCCTTGTATTTTTTTTGTTGTGATGCTGATTCATTTGGCCCAATTTCTTTTTTCTCTTTTACAGTTTTCTTTGTTGGTGCTGGACTAATATTTGGCATGATTGGGCTTGTATCAGAGATAACTTTTATTGTTATAGCATTTATGACAGTTAATTCTTTATGTTACTAAAGTTTTCGATATATCGAACTAAATAATTTTTTTTGTCAAATGGATTGGACAACTCCCAATTTTATGCATTATAATATCACAATACATCTACTCTACACACTCATCTACACAATACTTACGGGTTCTTATTCAATACTTAGCATTCGCAAGATTCGAACCTAAATCTAGCATATTAAAAGGTACGTGATTTACTTGAGTTAAGATATCAACTACGACTCAAATAATGAATAACTTGAAGGAAATTAAGACCTAAGTAGTAAATTTTTAAAATTTGCATCCATCATCAACCACAATAAACTTCATCCTCGTATAAAATAGGAAAAGATTGAAGGAGAAAAATAATAAAATTAAGAATATAAATATCTATATAAAAATTATTTGGTCCTTCTATCATATTAATTATCACTTTGGTTTTTATAATAATTTTTAAAATATTAGTTTTTCCTTTTACTTAATTAGTATTCTTAATTCTCCTTTCTATTAATTTTCACAACTAGAAAATAGCTTAATACAGATAGATTTACAGATAAATTTAGTCTATATTACAGACAAATTTTTTGTTACCGATGGATTTTATCCCTTTGTAAAAGTCTCGTCGAAAATTATTTACCAATAGATTTTTCTCCGTTGGAAAATTACTGACCGAATTTTACCAGTTACTGACAGATTTTTTCTTGGTAAATTCTCCCCTCCGCTTCCCTGAAGCGTCGAACTTTCTGACGGATATTCTGTCGGTAATTACAGACAAATTTTTTGATGAATTTTTTGTCAATAATTACAGATGAATTTTTTGACGGATTCTCCGTGGTAATTACAGATGGATTTTCCGACGAATTTTTCGTCGGTAATTAGAGATAGATTTTTCGACGAATTTTCTGTCGGTAATTGGAACCTTGGAAAATCATCCAAATTCTGAATACAGACATAAAATCCATCTGTAAATCCATCAGTAAGGTAAAATAGAATTTTTTTAGATTTTTCCATTGCAAAATGAATACTTTAGGTTTGTTTTCTAAATTTACTCCATCAAATACTGTAAATTGAAAAAAAAAAGCCAAAAATCACATAAATAAACATAATATTCATTACATGATACCTATAAAATTGGATGTTATTTTTCAACATCATTGGCCAATATCTCACTGTCTTAATAAAAAGATACCCAAAAAAAATAAGATGATCATCCCAATGTTACATGAATGTCACAAATTACACTTAGCACTTAAAGATAGGATAATCTAAAATATTAATAGATAACTAAGTTGCATTGGCAGCATCAAGCTCCACATTGAAAGTTAATCTTGACATCTCCTTACTGAAATAGAATTAAAGCCCGAATTGAAATTGGAGCGAATCAATCTATGCCAAAGAATCAAAACAAAGAACAACAAAGAGAACAACAAAAGCAAACAGATATTAGAACAAAAATAAAATAATTAAAAAAAGTAATAAAAAATGCAAAGTTGAGGTTGAGATTTTGCTTCTCTCCTTTGCATAGAATAATACCTGATAATTAGAATTATTCAGCATTGGTGAGGTTGAGATTTTGCTTCATATGAGGACACAATTAAAAAATTCAAATAAGTCTTACTACTCCCCACGTGAGAAGAGTTGAAGGATTCACACTTTGGTGTGGTAACAACTTAATTGGTACCTCTCTCCTTTCCATTCCTAGTTTCAATTGGTACTGCATAAGCCAAAATAATTGAAACATTTAAAGGGTTCTTCACAGAGTGCGGAATGAAAAAGAACATTTGAAAGAACTCACCTGGGCTAGGCAAATTCAAACCAGCAGGAAGCCTAGGCACAACAACAGCAGGATGATTCTGCACACACGCCAGAAAACCCTCAGACGGTTCAGGAAATACAATCTCATCGTAAGATTCAACAACAATAGGTTTCATCGTAATCATTAGTCGACTGCTTAATCATTTGCTCTTGTCTTAGGAAAGATTTAATGCATTAGATTTTTTTATAACATAATTCAGCATTATTCGAGGCTATTATTACAGTAGTGTATATATGTTTATCTAAGAAATTGCTTGTTTAAGATGTTAAAATAAAGAAGAATATTTGCACAGTAGCCTAAAATTGAAAACTCCGAAATCCTAAAAGAGAAAAAAATACGCTTGGATGACTAATAACTGTTTGTGTGTTCACTAATTGACAACATATATATTTAAATATAATGAAAAAGATAAAAAAGAGAAGACATATACTAAGATAGAATTGGTGAAGCAGAGTGAGTAAGATGCAGCACAATTTTTGTGTGTTCATAATAACTTTGCCACATTAACTAGCTTAATAAGCAACACCACAGAGCTTAGTGTTGCTGCTGCAGCATCATCCATCAACTTTTGCATTGAATAAGAATGCAGCTTTTGGTGTCAGAAGATAGAATCCTATTCTATTCTATCTCCATTATGTATCTGAGTCCAAAATTATCTCAAAGTTCAAAGCCTATTCCTGATTTCAGGGCCATATCAAGATCAATGCTCTATATCCCTCTTTCCATATAAGTCACTGTCACACATTACTCCACCATCAATTGAATACACTAAACTACATTATATAAATCAAGCATTGTATAAGGGAAGCTGTTATCTCATCAGGCATGGATTCCATAACAATTCATACACAACATTTTTTGTCTTCGTGTCTTTGAATTATCAAGGAATTGAACCATTGACATGTATATAATTGGTTTCAAGAGAAACATATCAATTTGGCCTCAACTATCTAACTAAAATTACCAAATAAATCAAATAGTGTCTTAGTAATGAACAACCACTCCCAAGTATGTGCTTAACAGGTGTTAGCTAGAGGAAAGAAAAGTAACAGAAGAAAAATGTAATGAAGATTCACATGTAATAATAATATTGATACTGAGCCATCTATTCTTAGTTCATATGGTTAATTTGTTTAGCATGACGCAAAAGCTCAACACCTAGCTGTTTATCAGTGACCACATGATACATAATTTTAATAGCACATTATTTTGTACACTCAAAGTGATTGCTTCTCTTGCGTAATAGCATATTCTTTTCACCATCACAGTCTTCAGAAACCCTCTATTTTCCATCACAAAAATCTAACACCAGAATTTAGGACAACAAATTAAATGAAATACGAACGATCTACATTCACTTAACTAAACTGTGAAACTTAAATACCGTCCATCTAATCAAAATTAATTATAACTTAGACTTATATAAAAAGAATCAAAAATGGATGCTGAAGAGGAGATGGAGGCCTAATTTAAGGTGTTGAGATTACAAGAACCAAATTGCAGTGTCTTTGTCCATGTGTATAGCTTCAAGTTTTGTTCTTTCTTCTGATGGACATACATAATGCCATTGAGACACATATAGAGTAGTAGTAAATAACACTAACTTGTTGCCAAAAGAAGCATGCAACTTAGTGATGATGGCTTCCTCTTCAATAGAGATGTTTCCTCTTTTGAGATCAGCTCTCAAATAGTTAATCCATCTCAATCTGCAACTCTTGCCACATCTTAGTAACCCTTCATGAAGAAGAAGAAAAATAAGAGCCGAATGATGAAACAAATGAAAAGAATAATAGAGATGGTTTCAAAATTGAGTGAATCAGACAGTATGTCCTTATTTTCATCATATCTGCTATCATCAACACCTTTACCCCTAGTGACTGAAGAGAATCTAGTTTCTTCATCAATATCAAAGTTTTCATGAAAGTGAAGTCCTCTTTCCTGTTGACAAAATTTGTCTGGTTTGAGGATTTAAATAGCCTAACAGGTTTTTTTGGAATACATATATTAAACAGTATATTAAAACTCAAATAGGACAAAGAACCTAACAGTTGAAACAACACCAACCTCCGCAAGATGCAGATCTTGGGTTTCCTCACCCTCAATTTCTCTTGCTATTCTTAAGGCTTTTTTTTTCTAGCTCTCTTGTCCGAGGCCCTTTTTCAAGCTTTGTTGTATATAGTTTCTCACTGAATGTGCTTTTTACACCAAACAAGGCCTCATTTGTTTCAAACTAATCCCATCCCCTTGAAAAATATAGAAAAAGAAAATAGCCAATTTAAAACCAAAATGGATAGCCTATGAAGAAATTGGAATAAACAAAGAAACGGGAAAGAAAACCTGTAGCTAAAATAACAAGATTATAGCAACAACTGCATATGAATATACCATAAAAATCCTTTTCAAAACAATTAAAGATCTTAGAAGGAGCCTTGCTGACAGGTTCTACACTAGACTTCTGCTATCTTAAAGAACCATCCTTAATTAAGCGAGCCATTTTCAAAACAATTCCTAGATGAACAGTAATGATGATGTAAGCAGGAAAGAAAGTCAAATTATCTATGTTCTACCTCACTAATAATGAAAAACACGAAGCAAGTATATATAAGAATTTTTTTTATGCGGTGCAGGTGAAGTTATTATTATTAGATAAATATCCGAAAGATTAAAAAGCAATAACTAACAAATTAGACAAATAGCATAACTATCCAAACTAACAGGCTCAAAAACTGTGCCAGTATACATTCAATTCCACAAAAAATAAAATGAGGAATATTACCAATTCTGTTAAGAATATAATAGAACCTACCAAAATCATTGTCAGTGTTTGTTGCATGAAATATTCCATAGTGCATTGACCCATTTTTCACCTGAACTTCCACCTGGTGCCCAATAAGACATATTGTTACATATACTAGACGATCATGTGAACGACTCTCATAGCCACCACCTTTACAGCCAGTCACTACACCTGTAAGAGACACCAAATATCAGGAAGGGCAAAACTGCAACAAAGAAAAATAATATTTTTTTGGGCTCGGTGGTCTTCTATAAAGCACCTAGTAGAAACAAGATTCAGCTCAAAAGTTCACCTGTACTTGCTAATCTGGCGGAATTTAATTATCCAGATGGGATTTTATTCTCTGACTTTGTTGCTCCTTCTCTTTCAGATTTTCGACGCCCATATCCATTAGAAGATTTAGTATGGCCAGCTTGTTGCAAATTCATCCTCACTTACAGCTTCTCCCCTCTAATTACTTAGAAAATCAGTTTACTGTACAAACAAAAAAATGACGACAACAACAATAACAATAACAAAGCCTTCTCCTACTAGATGGGGTCAGTTACCTGGATCAAACGAGCAAGAAGTAGCAGCAAAAGAAAAAAGATAGTACAGTGAAAGGAAACACCAAAAATTGAAAAATCATGAGGAAAAAAGTTTCAACAATAAATTTTAAATCAAACTAATTACTAAAGGTTTGAAATAGTAAGAAAGCATAAGAGATTGCCCTAAGGAAACTAGTTATACTTTTTCACATAAGACTTACATATGGACATGTCATTTGACAATGGGTGAAAGAAGCAGTGCGTCTGTGTCTTGAATCCTTGATCCAATAAAAGTGAAACACCTCTTCAGAAAGGGAGAAAAATGAATACAAATTAGTTCTCTGGAGATAAGTTTGCTAAACAACTCATCAAAATGTAAAAATTGAAGCAGCACAAACATAAACACCAGTAACTAGTAAGCTTTTCTTAAAACAAAGAAGGAAGTTTAGAAGGAAACTAAAAGTGGATAATAGGTAGGAAGTCTAAAATAGAAAAACTGCAGGAAATATAGAAATCAATAGATTTCCAAGCAAATTATCTTCTTTCTAAAAATGGGGAAAATTTTACAAAAAAAATAATAAAGCCCTCCGAAGAAAGGTATAGCAAATAAATTAATGTATGTTTGCAAGCAATTCTAAGAAAAAAATACAGATAACCCAAAGTGAGCAAACAGAATAAAAAAAAAACATAATGTGCTAATTCATTCACTAATTGTAGTATATGTATTGGACATCTGTATATTAATCTGCATTTAAAATAAATGAACATAATATAAAGCACAAACCTTCACCAACTCAAGCATTCTTTCTCCAGCAACAAATGATTATCCATCTGGAACATCAACTGTAGAAAAACACACAGGTCATTTAACTCTTGAACACTACAATAATTAAGAAGCACAATAAATTATATGAAATTCACCTCTTTTACACTTTCTCCACTCTTCATAGAGAATAGTAACAAGAAAGTCAGACCAAATACCTCTAGCCTCCACCATAAGAGCAGAAGTACAACTATTAGGCACCCCTCCACAAGATCCCTACTCCTTGAATAGTCGCCACTTCGATTTTGACCTAACAACCACCGAGTTTCCACCGAGCTTAGCTGAATTTTTCACGAATCGCTACAGACATGACCGACAAAAAAATCTCTTTCTTCGCTGATAGTAAAATAATTGATAAAACCTACAACAAGCTCAATCAGCATCAACAGCAACAAGAAGATAGAAACTGCAAAGAAAAGTTGATAAATCTAAAATTGGCATAGAAAAATTGAGCCCTAAGCACCAAAATCACAAAATCAGATTATACCTAAAATTCACTAAGGGAGCAAACGCGACAAAAGCGGCGGCGGAAAGAGCTCAACAACGATGGTGACCAAGGGAGCAAACGCGACGAGGGCGGCGGCAGAAGGAGCTCGTGCGACGCAAGGGATGACAGAAAGATCGTGCGATGTGAACAGTGGCAACGGTGGAAGAAGCTCGTGCGACCAGAGAAGAAGCAACTCATGAGGAAGAAGCTCATGTGTGAAGTGTGAATGAACGTGTGTGAATTGTGAATGAAGCTCCAGACAATAGGGTTAAGTTTTACATCAATATTTTTCGACGAAAAATTTTAAATTACATACAGATTTTTCGTTTATAATAATTTAATAAAACGCATCCTTTTTTATTTAATTACAGACGGATTTTCCGTCTATAATCATTTTCTATGAAAAATTTAATTTTTCCAACAGAATTATCGACAGATTCTCTTTTCCGTCTGTAATTTATATTAATTTTTTTTTCGACAAAAAATTCTTTTGAAATTCCGTCTATATTTCTGTAGGATAAAATCCGTCGAAAATATCCACCTGTAATAACTAATTTTTTAGCAGTGTTTCCCAAAAAAATAAAGTATATCTGTAATGATTCATTTTTGAGTTTTATATAGAAATTATAATCGTAGAAGGTCACGTGAGACCTAGACAGCATATTAGCTTAAGAATAAACAATTTTACAGAGTAATAATTGAATCATCCTAATTATTTTTTTAATATTTAAAATAAAAAAATTAGAAAGATAAGTTAAAATTTTTAATATTTTTAATTCTACAATAACATTAACAAATTTGTTATGAGCTAACACGAATTGAATCAGATTAGATATGGCCAAAATTTTAATTTAATTTGCATTTAAATTATTGAATCAGATTGGATCTAATACCTACGTTTTTAAGTTTGGATTTGATCTACAAAAATATCAAATATATCTATAAAATATAAAAATATTTTAAAAAATTATTTATAAATTTATTTTCACTTCTTCAAATATGTTTATTTCTGAAATATTATTAAATATATTTTTTAAAATATTAAAAATAAAATAATACCATATGTATAATAATTATTGATTAAAATAAAATATAAAAAATAAATTTTTATTTTTTTTATTTCTAAATATATAAATACTTACTTAAAATTTGTAATCCAATTTAATAGCCTCGCAGATCGTATTAATATCCATAATTTTTAGATTAATTTTAAATAAAATTTATAAATATATAAATTAGATCCAATTCGTAATCACCGCTAAATTTATAAGTAATAATTTATTAGTTGCAGGCCACGAATTAAATTAAGCTCATCACTTACGTAACGAGTGATCAAATAAGTATATTTCATATATCGAATTGCCAAATAAGATAAAGTAGTTAGTCACCAAAAAAAAAAAATAAAGTAGTTCGTGATTTATTTTCAAAAGAAAAACTCCTATGGATTAATAATTTAATATTTTTTGTTATTATTTGATTAGAATAAATATTAAATTATATTTAATAAATAAAATTTATTAATTTATGTATGTAAATTTTAAATAAAATGAGTATAAATTGTATTAATTTATGTGTGTAAAATTTTAACAAATATAGATATAAAATATATATTTTTTATGTGCAAAACTTCTATAAATATAGATGTACATTATTGTTGGCTAAATACTAATCAAAACGATAATATTTTCTGGTTAAATAACATTGCTCTTTTCAAAATAAAGAGATAGTTATTCTCAATCACAATAACGTATTTACACTATAAATTAATTTTGTATTTAAAAAAATATTTTGATCTAAATAAAAAATATATTTTGATAAATAATTTTGTAATGAACCACTTATTTAGGATTATTTAATTAATATGAAAATAATTAAAGTGTCATATACGTTATTTGTAATAACTCATGTTTCATACATACACACTTGTAAACTAATGGATATTTTTTTATCATTCAAAGCATACAGTGTGAGATAAATAAGGTTAACTAAGTATACAAGCTAGGTAGAATAATTGCTTGAAACATTTTTCTATGATAATTCACCACTTGACTTTTGTGAGTTGATGAGTTTTGTTCTTTGTTAATACTCTCTCAAACTAGAAGTAAGCTAATTGTAATTTTAATATATATTTAGATTTCGACACTATTGTTTTATAATTTTTTATCTAAATACATAAAAGAACAAGTGTTTTTTTTAGTAGGACCTATTTTTAAAAATGCAATATATATTTAATTAATTTTATTTAAAATTTTACTTCTTTTATAAATAAGAACCTTCTATGTACTTTGGTATTATTAAAAAAGGACTTAAAATATTTGTTTGCAAAATTTATTTTTTAATTTATAAATCTTCTTAATAAAATGGACAGCATGCCAGTTACCTGTAAAAAAAATGAATGAAAAGATGACAAAGATGAAGGTGACAAGCATGCCAATTAGCTTACGAAGGCAAGTGTTTCCCACTTAAAAATGCTTGCATTCATCATTCATGGATTGCCACCGACCAATAATTAAATAAATAAAAGAAATTGCCTGTATTGATTGCCTGCACGTGCACGAGTGGTTACAACATTAATAATTACTTCAAACTTTTCCACCATAGATTATTGGTGCAAATTAGAGATGATTATTGAAATAAAGATATTTTTATGTAAAAATAATAATTATAAATTAAATTAATAAAGAATTTGATCTATTATTAAATTATTTAATATAATATATATTAATATTTTTATTATTATTTTTAAATAAAAATATTTTTATATGAATAAGTATGTATGTTAATTTACTTTAAGTCAAACAGTTTGAGTTTTCACTTCAAAAAATAAGGAGTTCGGTCATGGTTCTCTAAGATTATTAATGATAGCAATTATACATTGGTCATGAAAGAATATATGTAGTTAATTAGGGTCAATTTGCCATAATTTTGGAATTATTAGCCATAGTTTTAAAATTGTGGAGACCTTGGAATAGCCACGATTTGTATATTATTTTCCATGCTCAATATCGTAACGAAATAAAAATAATCAAATTGAAAAGTACAATCACTACAAAAAATTATCAGAATAGCGACCGATTTTAATAACTGAAAAATTTGGCTGCTAATAGCGACTGATTTAGCGACCGATATAGAATTTCTAGTACCAGAAAAAAATTGGTCGCTAAATTATATTTAGTGACCGATTTTAGTGACCCACAAAATCGGTCACTAATAGCAACCGAATTAGCGACCGATAAGTTTATTATACAACCAGAATAAAATTGGTTGCTAAATCGATCGCTATTTTTTAATTTAGTGACCGAATTAGCAACCAAAAAAATAAGAGAAGAAATGACTTTGGAATTTTTTGTCAGAAAATCGGTCGCTATTTTTTAATTTAGCGACCGATTTTGTAACCGATAGAAAAATAAGATGAAATTTTGTTTGGTCGCCAAGGTAATGGTCACTAAATCGGTTGCTAATTGTTAAGATAGGGACCGATTTTTGCGATCAACAAAATCGGACACTAATACCAACCGAATTAGCAACCGATAAGTTCATTATACAACTAGAATAAAGTTGGTCACTAAATCAGTTGCTATTTTTTAATTTAGTAACCGAATTAGCAACCAAAACAAGTGAAATAACTTCTTTGGGATTCTTGGTCAGAAAATCGGTCACTATTTTTTAATTTAGCGACTGATTTTGTTACCGATAGAGAAATAAAGTTAAAATTGTTTGGTTGCTAATTTGGTCATTAAGGTAATGGTTGTTAAATCGGTCACTAATTTAAATTAAATAATATAGTTACTGAAATACCCTTGCAAACTCTAACTCAATTCACACACACCATTCTCGTATTCTCCAAACAATTACTGAGTTACCCGCCGAAAACACAGCACCATCTTTTTCGTCACAGCGCCGTCTTCATCATCTTCTGATTGCAGCGCTGTCTCCTAAGGTCTCATTGCCGTCATCTTCTGAGGTCTCGGTGTTGTCGCCTTCGTCTTTGAGATCTCGATGGCGTTGGCATGGTTTGAGTTCGCAGATCGTCTCATCACCGTCTAGATCTGATTTCCTCATTGTCATGTCGTTCTTTTCTCACTATCGCCTCCTCTGGTCGTGCCGCCTCCTCTGCTCACTCCTTTGTTGCAGATCGTGGCCTTGCCGTCCTGATCCGCCATTGCTCCTTTTCGCGTAGTTCATTTTTCATCGCCACCTCCTCTAGTAACTTCTTTTTAGGTAACAACAACAACAACAACAGTCTCTTAGGTAACTTCTTCTCAAACTAACTTATTTGATATTCTAAATCCTCAAATAATGCTCATTTGTTGCTGTTAGAAGGATAATGTATCTAATCAGTGCGAGAACATAGTCTACCTTCTCGCAAATGAGCAATCTCGGCTTCGAATTCCAGATGCAACTGATCTTGTAATTCTTTGTTTCTTTCTGATATCTCGCCTTCTCCTTGTTTGATTCAGATTTTAGGTACGTCAATTTCTCCATTTGGATCTTGATCAAATATTTGAATGGTGTGGTGGAATTTGGGACTTTTGAATGCGAAGGTTTTAAGTTGTAAGGATTGTTTTCTATGTAATTTTAATATTATTTTTTGATGAATTTTGTGGAAATTAGTGATGCGAGGAAGGGGTTAGGGTTCGGGTTAGGGTAAGGGTTAGGGTTTGGTGGTGGTGGAAGGAGTAGAATGGAGGAGTTTAAACTTGAAGAGGAGAGGCATGCTCATTCCAAAACCATGAGGAGGAGCTTGATGATGCTAGCATCGATCCTGATGTTGATCTCTCTTACATTGTAAGAGCTGTTTTTTTGTTCCTTTGATTATAGATGTTTAGGGTCTTGTAGTCAAAATTGTGCTTTTGAAATTTCTGTATTTTAAAACTTCTTCTTTTCTTGTTTTACTATCCTAGATTCAATGCCTTAGCTCTTAACTATGTGTTTTTCTAGTTTGTACAATTTATTTGGAGTTGTGCATTACAGAATTGCACTTTATTAATTTTGTATGTGAATGTAACAAGAGCAATGGTTGGTTGTTGCAGGAATTAGAGCTGAATTAGAGGGTTGTGTTGGCCACAATGATTGATTTTCTTGGGTTTGCTTTTAGAACTGTTGGTGGTTGGTGATAGTGGCATTTTTATTCCCATGCTTACTCTCCTTGTTGGCTTTGGTATAAAATCTGCTGCTCTATATCTTATATATGCATTTTGTATTTTCGGTTTCCAATTGCATTTGTGGTGTTTTGGTATGAAACAGTGAAGTTGTACAAGGATCAGAAGAAAAGAATCACAACAGGGTGATTGGATTACATATGGAAGGCCTCAATAGCATGGACACCTATGAACCTTGCATTTTGTGCTTTGTGTGAAATCATTGGTGAAACTGTTGGAGGGTTACTTGGTTCTGATGATAGATTTGTTTTAGGCTTTTTTCTCTTGGAGATTGGTGTTATCCCTCAGATAATTAAAGTATATAATATGCACATTTTCAATGTTTTGTTGACTACGTTAAGTATATATGCTACTTTGAAAAAATATTTTGACTAGGTAAAGAATATGTATTATGGAGTTAAACTTTATAGAAGTTGATTGCGAACAGTAAAATAGTCTTTAAAATCCCAATTGTTAACGTGTTTTAATCTTTTCAATTTCTACTAATAATTGTTTGGTGTGAGAATTAATTGTACTAAGAATAATCCATGCTTGTGAAAGTTAATTTTTTTTCACTGATAAATATGTTGTTTATATTCTACTGTTCTACTATTATTTGGCTCGGGCAACTTTTATTTGAGTTGGGGCGTGATAGCGCGAAATTGTGATCAATACTTTTCACAAATCAAATAATCCCCGGTAATGAATCCAAGAACTTGGTGTTCAATACCATGGCATAAACACAACTTCGCACAACTAACCAGCAAGTGTACTGGGTCGTCCAAGTAATAAACCTTACGCGAGTAAGGGTCGATCCCACAGAGATTGTTGGTATGAAGCAAGCTATGGTCACCTTGTAAATCTTAGTCAGGCAAACTCAAATGGATATGGGTGATATACGAATAAAACATAAAGGTAAAGATAGAGATACTTATGTAATTCATTGGTAGGAATTTCAGATAAGCGTATGAAGATGCTTGGTCCCTTCCGTCTCTCTGCTTTCCTACTGTCTTCATCCAATCCTTCTTACTCCTTTCCATGGCAAGCTTATGCAAGGGTTTCACCGTTGTCAGTGGCTACCTCCCATCCTCTCAGTGGAAATGTTCAACGCACCCTGTCACGGCACGGCTATCCATCTGTCGGTTCTCAATCAGGCCGGAATAGAATCCAGTGATTCTTTTGCGTCTGTCACTAACGCCCCGCCTTCAGGAGTTTGAAGCACGTCACAGTCATTCAGTCATTGAATCCTACTCAGAATACCACAGACAAGGTTAGACCTTCCGGATTCTCTTGAATGCCGCCATCAGTTCTAGCCTATACCACGAAGACTCTGATCTCACGGAATGGCTGGCTCGTTTGTCAGGCGAGCACTCGGTTGTCAGGCGATCAACCATGCGTCGTGTATCAGGAATCCAAGAGATATTCACCCAATCTAAGGTAGAACGGAGGTGGTTGTCAGTCACACGTTCATAGGTGAGAATGATGATGAGTGTCACGGATCATCACATTCATCAAGTTGAAGAACAAGTGATATCTTAGAACAAGAACAAGCGGAATTGAATAGAAGAACAATAGTAATTGCATTAATACGCGAGGTACAGCAGAGCTCCACACCTTAATCTATGGTGTGTAGAAACTCCACCGTTGAAAATACATAAGAACAAGGTCTAGGCATGGCCGTGAGGCCAGCCTCCAAATGATCTAAGATAGCATAAGAACAAAGATAGCTACCAAGATATATCAATACAATAGTAAAAGGTCCTACTTATAGAGAACTAGTAGCCTAGGATTTACAGAGATGAGTAAATGACATAAAAATCCACTTTCGGGCCCACTTGGTGTGTGCTTGGGCTGAGCATTGAAGCATTTTCGTGTAGAGACTCTTCTTGGAGTTAAACGCCAGCTTTTATGCCAGTTTGGGCGTTTAACTCCCACTTTGGTGCCAGTTCCGGCGTTTAACGCTGGAAATTCTGAGGGTGACTTTGAACGCCGGTTTGGGCCATCAAATCTTGGGCAAAGTATGGACTATCATATATTGCTGGAAAGCCCAGGATGTCTACTTTCCAACGCAGTTGAGAGCGCGCCAATTGGGCTTCTGTAGCTCCAGAAAATCCACTTCGAGTGCAGGGAGGTCAGAATCCAACAGCATCTGCAGTCCGTTTTAGTCTCTGAATCAAATTTTTTGCTCAGGTCCCTCAATTTCAGCCAGAAAATACCTGAAATCACAGAAAAATACACAAACTCATAGTAAAGCCCAGAAAAGTGAATTTTAACTAAAAACTAATAAAAATATACTAAAAACTAACTAGATCATACTAAAAACATACTAAAAACAATGCCAAAAAGCGTACAAATTATCCGCTCATCAGGGTGCTATGCTTGCTAGACTCCTACTGTTAGTATTTTACTATTCACAAGGTTGTTGTGTTGCGTCTGTGTCATGTAGATTCCGCAGCATCAGCTTGGATCACTGAGGGCTTTGAGCCTACAATTTGAAGTGATGTCACTGATGAAGCAATGTGAAAAGAATATGAAGTGACTTAAGCAAGGTGATAAGTTGTCTATCCTAGCAAGATAGTGGAGTTAACATACCCGTGCATTCAGCTGCATTCATCGACTTTGGCCTCCATTCCTATCAGCACTGAGAAACTTAGACAATTTAAGTTAACTGGCCAATACAGCGATGTAAATGTCTACATTGAGAATTACGACCTTGTTACACGAGCACATAAAGTTGTACTCAATTTATGGAGTGTCCCATTTACCAAGGTGAGCCGATTTCACAATATTTTTTTATTGAACTTAAGCTACCAATGGCATGACATGGGAATTAAACTCATGAGGGTGGAGTTTGGAGATTTGATGCAGCAATATTTATGCCCCTGACTAACACTAAGATCTACTTAGATGAATAAAGTATTAAATTACAGAGTTTGATCAAATGAAGTTTTAGCAAAATTTCAAAACTCTTCCTACATTTTAAGTTTTTAATATTTTATTATTTTTACAATGAACAGGACCTGAAATCTCTTGACTATATTTTCTTTTACATTTTCAGATTGAATAAACAACCAACATTTTTAGGTAATCAAGAAAATTATCATGTTTAACATTGAGATGAGAGGTAATCAACATACACTGTTGTTATAATACTAGGATGCCATTGGACGGATCTTTTTTACTTGTAAGAACAACCAATTAATTCCTCAATACAATTATAAATTGTTTCAACATGCAATGTATTGTGCCTTGATTCATTGCAGTGCAAGGTAGGATGCTGTACAAAAACATGGATTTCAACTTATATCTGTATAGGATTTAAATTTCTTCTACTGCATGCAATGTTTATTTAATGCTTGGTACTGATATGTTTTGCATGATAGTGTTTCACATTTTGGTATGTTCCTTATATAAAGTATTTCATCACTTTTCCAGATGTTCACAATCAGAATGAGTGAAAGCATGACCCCAGAGATAGATGTACCGGCAGAAGCTTTTATGGCAATGCTTGACTTCTTAGACGATGGCAAATTGAATGAAAAAATTGCAGTCTGCATTGCTGCATTTGCAGCCTAAGTCAACAGTTGGAACACCAACATATATTGCTCCAGAGGTTTTGTCTTGAAAAGAGTATGATGGAGAGGTATTCAAAGTTATTTGGAATTCGAAAAGAGTAATATTAGGAAATTAACTTTTTTTTAGCATCATCCAATTGTTTTAAAATTATTTTTAGTCTTGATAACTATTTGGTAATTATGCAGATTGCAGATGTTTGGTCATGTAGGGTAACTTTGTATGTAATATTAGTTGGAGCATACCCATTTGAAGATCCAGAAGATCCTAGAGACTTCAAAAAGACTATTGGGGTCAGTCTTATTCATAACTTACAAGTTTTCCTTCCATGATGATTAACAGCACAAAGTAGTTGTAAAGTTTAAAGTCTAGCTTTGTTGGAAGAGAATAATGAGCGTGCAATATTCTATAACTGATTATGTGCATCTTTCTTCAGAGTGTAGGCATCTTCTCACTCACATTTTTGTTGCCAATCCTGCCAAGGCAAGTATTATATTAGTCTATAAATGTTGGATACTATAGTTTGAGATTTTATACTCTATAAATGTTTGATAGAATGCTTAGAGTTAGATTCTATTATATTGTATTGTATACAAATCATTAAATAAATGGATAAGTATTGTTTTGGTCCCTAACGTTAATGGTTAGAATCGAAATCGTCTCCAACATAACTTTTTTATTTAGAATCATCCTTAATGTTTTATTTAGTATTAAAATCGTCCTTTTAAATTTTTACAGACAAAAATACCCTCCACCACCACCAGCACCTTTACCACCACCACTGGTGCACGAATCTCCACATTCCGTTCAGCTGTACTAGCAAGTGTACCGGGTCATCCAAGTAATACCTGAGCGAGTCAAGGTCGATTGTAAGAACTGGATTTTTCACGAATAAAATCATTTAAATGCCAAATTAGATTCTAGAAAGTTAGGATGAGAATTTGGGGATTTAAATATAATTTTGGACTCAGTAGGTTTTTCTGAGTCAGAAAATGTGTTTTCTGCGAAATACTGTGAAAAATCGCGAATCGGTAGTTGAACCGGTTCACGTCTGCCTGCTACTGCGCGAGAAAAAGTGAAAATAGTTGAAAACCTTAGAAAAATATTAGAAATGAAAAACCGGGCACTAGTGTTAAAGCTTTGGCCCAAAGTTGGGCTGGACGGGCTAAAAACACTAACGGGCCCAAGTTGGACCTAAGTTCAACATATATAAGAGTTCATTAATGAACCTTTCAGCCATAACACATACACAGACACCAGATTTGAGAGAAGAAGGAGAAGGGAGAAGAAGCAATATTCACCTCCATACTCTTTTCATCATATCTTGAGCTACGGTACTCCGATTCGCATGCCGTCAGCGGCTACGTGAAGCTCTCGCCAACCCTATCGTTTCTATCTAAGCTTTGTGGTAAGTCTCTTGACTTTTCCCGCCCAGTTTTCGTGCCCTTGTACATTTCGAGTTTTAGGGTTTGGTTTTGAGGGAAATCTTGTGTCTTGGGTATTTTAGGTACACTCTAGCACTTGATTGTTGGTGGTTTTGGCACCCAAAACTATTGGACAAGGTAAGAACTCTTGAAAACTCTTGTGAGATTATGTTTATATTGAGCCCTAATTTGATTAGTGATGTTTGGTGTGTATATAGCTTGTTTGTTGTGAGTTTGGAAGCTTTTGGAGCTTGTTGGTGCTTATTGGAGTCATATTGGAAGCTTGCTTGTGGTTGGAAGCTCAACTTGTGCTCTTTGGGGTTTTGGTTCATATTGGAAATTGACTAAGGTATGGTTTCCGTTTCCTCTATGTAGTATATAATATTCATGGACACTTAGACTAGTGACCCATAGGATAGGAATGAATTATAATGGCTGTTGAGGTGTTGAATGTTGATGTATGAAGAATAATATTGATATGTTGAGGATGAATGATTGTATGAGATTTTGATGTGTGAAGATAACTTGTATGAAGATGACGATGATATGGAGTTTTGAGATGAGGAATATGTGAATTTGATAATGATTGTTGATATTTAAGGATTATGATGTTTGATGTTGGATATGTGATTTATTGTTGTTGATATGGTTGATGATTGATGATGGTTAGTGATGTTGGTATATTGAAGGTGAGTGTTGAGATTGTTGATAAATGATGTGAATTATGATGAGTTGATGATATTCGGAATATGTTGATAAATCATGATGCTGAAATTGGTAAAGATGGTGTGAGAGATTGAAATTGAAATGAAATGGCATTGATTTTGATGTTTGGTAATGATTGAATCAGGATTGAGGAAAGTGTCAGTGGAGGATTGATTTTGGTATCATATAATTGAGGTTTTGATGGTTGAGAATGGTATAATATGCTATGAAGGATATATCATGATAGAAATTGGAGTTTAGAGTGATTTTGGTTTGGTTTTGGTTGGAAATGTTGGTAATGTTGAGGTTTTGAGACTTGTGGTAAAAGTTAGTTTTTGGTAAACTTTGTCTGATCATAACTTTTGTCTCAGTTTTCCAAATTCGTTGAAACTTGTTTAGAATTAAAGCTTATTGAAAACCCTTCATTTTGATATAAAGTTTGTAAGATTTGGGTTTTTGTAGAGGAAGTTATGATCATTCAAAATTGGTGTTAAAAATCTGAAATTCTGCAAAGTTGCGGAATTTTGTGATTTCTGGTATGTGCACACGCACAACCCTGTAAAAATCTTGATCTGTGCGGATGCACAGACTTGTGTGTACGCACACGCAGGGGAAAGCTCCCTATTTGCAGCATAGCTTGTGCGTGCACATACCAAGGATGAATTGCAACCTGTGCGTACGCACGGCCCTGTGCCCATGCCCAAGTTGGGAAAGGTCGTCTGTTGGGGGTGCTCGCACACCTTGTGTGAGCGAACAAACCTTACAAGATTTGGTACCTGTGCGTACGCACATGCCTTGTTTCACAAATTTAAACTTTATTTTCAACTATTTCACCTTCCCAACACAGTTGTAAGCTTTTAAAACACTATTTTAAGGCCTTTGGGCTTAATTTTAAGTATGAAGGATATGAGATATAGCTAAAGGGTTTTAGTTGACAATTATTATGAAAAATTAGAAAGCGGAGGCTTAGGTTTCTGGTGTGCTGAGAATGGGTTGGGTGGAGCATAAAGAAGGATTGGTATATGAGCTGAGAACTGAGGAACTATGAGTTCGGAATGGAAATCATGAATTGATGGTGGTTGGGATGAGTCGAGGAATCGAAAAGAAATGATGATCTGGATTGTTGTTGAGAGTGTGCAGAGCCTATATCTTCGGCGTGGCAGATGTTTCTGTCGTATGACTTGTTGAATATTGAGAGTGTACGGGGCCTATATCCCCAGCGTAGCAGATTGTTCTACTGCATGATTTTGTTGTGGTTGGTTCCTTCTCTGCAGCAGGAAGTGTGCAGGGCCTATATCCCTGGTGTAGTAGACTTCCTACTACATGAGTGTGCAGGGCACTATATCTCTGGCATAGCAGAAGAGTTGTTGCATGAGTGTGTAGGACACTATATCCATGGCGTGGAAAAAAAGGCTACATCTGAGAGAATGTGTTGGGTTGGCATTTACAGACCGACAAGTGATATAACGAGCCAAGAGGGTAGACATTTATCATATGCATCTCTTATGTGCTTGTTTGCTTTGATTACTTGGGTTTGCTTAATTGTATAATATGCTTACTTGCTTCTTGAATTACATGTTACATATTTGAATATTACTTGTGTTTTCTTTGCTTGCATTATCTGTGTTTGTCTGGTGCTGAGGAGGTTACGTAGGCGGTGGCGATGGGATCGCACGGAGGACAGCGGTGACTAGATTAGTTAGTAATCTCCTAAGTTAGATTACCCCGTTATTATGTTATGGTTATAAGTTATGTTTAATGTTTTAGTATACATTAAGATTGAATCTTGTGATGGATATGGAGTCTAGGATTGCCTTTGGCATCCCGGGGTCTTATATCCTACATCACTAGGCAATATTACTATACTGAGAACCTCCGATTCTCATACCATTTTTCTGTTGTATTTTTCAGATGCAGGTCACAACCCACCCCGGTGAGTTGTTTGGTTGGTGACAGAAGCAGAGGATCCGGATATCTTTTGAGTTTTTTGGTTTATTTTGTATATGTCTCTCATCTTTTGTATTTAGTTTGCCTAGCAGCTTGTATTTAAGAGAACAAAACTTGTATAAGCTGTCTTTACTGTCTGGTTTCTTGTATGGTCTGTATATGGCTAGCCGGCTCAAACTCTGTGAGCCGTGGCTAGTTTCTTATAATATTATATACTTATCTTTTGTTATCTTATATCTATTTCTTGTGCCTTAAGTTAGTAGCTTCGTTAGTACGTTTTGTGCTTTTGAAATCCATTTTTTGAGCTATATCCTTCAACGGGCTTCTAGATTATATTAATTCTTCTATAAATTATATGTATGATCTTAGAACTATTGTAATCTCTGATTAACCTTTGCTTTACGACGCGAGGTAAAGTTTAGGCTATTTAGAGTATTACATTGATCCACAAGGATTGGGATTTGAAACAAGCTATGGTTATCTTGCAGGTCTTAGTTAGGAAAAATCAGAAAGTTGTTAGTTGGATTGATGCAAGGGCAATCAGTAATAGGAGTATGGTTAAAAATTGGAGTTTCTTTGTCTTTCTGAATTAGCTCTGGTATTACTCTCTTCTTTGCTTGTGAGTGATTTCTTCTATGACAGGTTGTATCTGATCAATGTCATGGCCCGTGGTCATCAATCTCTTCTATTTTCAAATCAAACGCCATTGGCCGTGGTCATCCAATCTGAACGAGGGTGAAGCTCTAGCAATTCATTCTCTTGGCAATCCTACTCAAAACGCCACAGATAAGGTCGAATCTTCCGGATCAGAGAATGCTGCTTCTTTGGGTTCTAGCCTCTACCACAAAGACCCTAATCTCCCCGAAAATCGGCTAAATTGGTGTCTCGAGAAGTCCCCAACGAAGTCATCGATTAGCTGTCTAAAAGATGTATAATCAAGCTTGCGCTTTGCGCTTTCCAGTCACGTATTCACATAAACCCAAGTAGACACGGGTGGTTGTCTAGCATGCTGTCTTAGTATGATGAACAGAGCTGATTGTCACTGATCATCTAATTCACCATGTTGAAGAATGAGTATACATCTTAGAATTAAATCAAACACGGATCGAAGAAGAAATATTAATACTTTTATTAATTCATAGGACTCAGCAGGGCTCCTCCCCTCAACCTAGGAGGTTTAGAAACTCATACTGAAAGAAAATACAATGTAAAACTCGAATATGGTGTAAAGTTCTGTCTAAAGGTTTTTTTATAATATAAATTTAATCCCTTAAATACTAAACAAATGACTAGTAAGGGTAAAATAGTCTTTTTAGTCCTAAAATCCACTTTTGGGGCACTTAGTGAGTGTTTGGGCTGAGCTTTGATGAGATCCACGTGCTAGGAGGTCTCTAGGGTGTTGAACACTAGTTAGGGGGTCCTCTCTAAGCATTTGGACGCTGGTCTCTGCTTTGTGGTTGCTGGACGCCTAGAAGGGGGAAGGAAAGTATAGACTATTACACATTGCTGAAAAGCTCTGGAAGTCAGCTTTCCATAGCCATTCAAAACGCTTCATTTGGACTTCTGTAACTCCAGAAAAATTCTTCCGAGTTCAAGGAGGTCAAATCCGGACAGCATCTGCAGTGCTTTCTCTGTCTCTAAATCAGACTTTTGCTCTAGCTCTTCAATTTTAGCCAGAAATTACCTGGAATTGTACAAAAGCAAAAAACTCATCATAGTAGAATCCAAAAATGTAAATTTAACACTAAAACCTATAAAAACTTAATAAAAAATAAACAAAATATACTAAAAACTATATGAAAATAATGCCAAAAAGCGTATAAAATATCCGCTCATCAACCACCACCTCCCTTACTTCACCATCACCACCTCCCTTACTCCCATCAAATACTAATAATCAAATTCAAGAATACTAATAATAACACATTATCGATATTCAGAAACAAAACATCAAATTGAACAATAAAATCAACACACAACAATAATAAAACCAGAAAATAATAAACCAAAATCAGAAGCAAAATAGAAACAAAGAAAAAGCAAAAGCAGAAGAAGAAGAAGAAGCAGATACAGATGCAGAAGTAGAATCAGAAGCAGATGCAGAAGAAGAAGCAAATGCAGAAGAAGCAGCTGTAGATGCAGAGGCAGAATCGAAAGCAGATGCAGAAGAAGGAGCAGACGGAGAAGCCAAAGCAGAACCACCAGCGCTTCCCCGACGGTAGCTCGTGGGCGAATCAGCAGCGACGGCTCTGCGGCCTGGTCTCCCTCCAAGTCCCGATGACGACGTGACGGTTGCAGCGGGCCCAAGCCGCGCCGACGCATCTCCTTTCACTCTTCTCTTCTCCCCCGTCGCAGCTCCTCTCTCCTTTCTTCTTTCTTTTGGCCACGACGATGGCAACTCCAAGCTTCGTCGGTGCCGTCCCTCCTCCCCCCATCCTTCCCCATCCCCCTCTCCCTTTCCCCTTTTCCCTCCCCCTCACCCCCTACCACCGCGCCTTTCCCTTTTCCTTTCTCCCCTCCCCCTCGCATTTTTTTTGTTTTTTTTTATTTGATAACTTTTTCTTTTATTAGAATAGGGGTAATTTAGTAATAAAATTAAAAATCTGATTAAAAAGGACGATTTTAATACGAAATAAAATGTTAAGGATGATTCTAAATAAAAAATTACGTTGGGGACGGTTTCGATTTTGACCCTAAACATTAGGGACTAAGATAATACTTATCCCTTGAATAAATTATATATGATGGTTTTTAAAGAAGATTACTATCCCAGAGATAAAACAGCACACATAGTTCTTGAAGAACTTGCCTAGAGAGATAATTGAGGCTGATAGAAGAATTAGTGAAAAAAGTGTGAAGGAAGAGGAGGAGTGACCAAGCCAGAGTGTTGAAGAAATCATGCGTATAGTCAAAAAGGCAAGAAAACCATATCCAGGATTAAAATTGGATTCTAAAGATGCTAAAGTTAAAGAGGAACTTAATGTTAGTGGAGACTCTATAGAACCTCTTTTATCCTTAAATTACTTGTTACTGTCATTAATTTCTCTTGATTTAGGGTTGTGTTTTATAAGTCAATACAATAATTATTAATTACTATGTGAATTAAATTTTGTGCTGCTAAAAATGTCAATGTTGTGAATGATGACATGTCATCATATCATGTTTTTCTATGCTTTTTCATACAAGAAGTTGATAATTAGTGCTTAAATATTGCATTCTTTTGTGTTTAAATGGTATATTTCCTTGATCTTTTGATTTTATAAATTTTGTAGGAAATAAGTGAAAAAAGAATCAAAAAGAGCACAAAATAAGCTAAAAAGAAAAAAAAAAAAATTTTGGGCACATTTTGAAGTTGAGCACATTTTGGAGCTTTAGGCCACGCTTTTAAAAGCGTGGCCCATGACCATGGAGCCGTGGCATTTAATGATGCCTCATGCATGCATTATTAATAGTTAAAGCATGCATGCATGAAAGTTTCATTACTAATGCCCATAAGGCAAATCAAGTTACGTTAATGCTCGTGCATGCATTTAATTATTAATGATGAATGAATGAAATGCATGCATTATTAATTAAAGCCAATGGGAGAATGCATGAAGTACATTATTAAAGCAAGTTGCTTTAACGTAATGCATTGGCATTAATTAATAAATCTAATGAAAGCATGCATGAAATCCTTGATTGTTAATGCCAATGAACTAATTGAATGAACACTAGCTTTCACTAGGCAATGAACGTCACATTAATTAGAAGTTGGGCAGCAAGCAAGGGCGCTGCGTTGTTTCTCTTGACCGAGCGCTACATCATGAGGAAAAATTGCTAGCCAAAGCAGCGCTCACCAAGGCTCGAAGGGGGAGCGCTGAATCAAGACAAGCGCGCACCAAATTTGCACCAAGGCCAGCGCTCGCTTAGTGAGCATTTTCGTGACTCAACCAAAAGAAAATTAAGGCATGACACACACAATTGAAGCCACCAAGGCTCGAAAGGGGGACCTTGTGCAAGCAAATAAGGGCGATACATCAACTTGGTTAACTGAGCGCTACACCCACAAACTTGACACAAGGCATTGAGCGTTACGTTGCCTTACATGACCGAGCACTCCGCTGGAAGGTTTTCACACCTCAAACCAATTTGAATCAAGCAACCTTGACTCATGCTCCAAACCAATTCAACCAAAGTCAACTAGATCCACTCTTCTTCAAATTCAAAGCAAGCAATGCCCATTGACTTAAAGGCACAAGAAACAATTAGATTAAAAATTTTATTTTAATTGTAATTTGTTTTCAATTACAATTTCATTTTGAATTTTGTAAAAAGCCTATATAAGGCATCATTTTCATTTTTGTAAGGAAGCTGGCTCCATTAAAAAGCAGTAGGAGTAGGAGTAGAATAAAGAGCTCTCTTTTAATTTTCCTTGTTGAATTTGAAGAATTGAAAATCAGATTTGAGTTTTGTTTTCTGTTTCATTTTCTCTCCTTTGCACTTTCTCTTCTGTTTTGATCAAGAGAGCAATTGAGCTCTTGGATTTCTTTCTGTTTTTGCTATTCCATGGAAATTGTTGATTTCGCTTAAGGATTTTAGAATTGATCTAAGTCTTCTTGCTGCTTTTAATTCTTCTAGATTTCTACATTTCTGTTTTGGTACTGAATTGATCTGAGAGCTCTCTAGTTTACTACACTTCACTTTTTTTCAGTTCTGTTTTAATTCCCAACACCCAATTCCTTTTACTTTTCATGCAATTTAATTCATCTGCAAAATGTTCTAAGTTCTGCTTACTGCTTTCTTTAAATTTCCAGCACCCAGCCCCTTTACATTTGATGCAATTTACATTTTTTGTCATTTAAGATTCTGTCAATTTAAATTTCTTGCTCTTTAAGATTCTGCTCATTTACTTTCTGCAACTTTAAATTCACTGCTATTTACATTCTGTTGCTTCAATTTCACTTCAATTCACCAATGTTAGCTTGACTAGACTAATCACCCACTAAAGTTGCTTGATCCATCAATTCCTGTGAGATCGACCTCACTCTAAGTGAGTTATTACTACTTGATGCGACCCGGTACACTTGCCGGTGAGTGTGTGGAAATCTAATTTTTGGTAATTTCTTGCAGTTAATTCTACCACACTTCATCCGTAGTTAATTTATACAGGCTGGATTTTTCAGCTACAATTTTTTCTATGACTAACGTCGAATATTTAATCACACTATTTTTGTGGCTAACTCGTATTATTTTTTCACATACCATTCGTGACTAATTTGTATTGGTTTACTATGTTTTTTTCATAGCTAACTTGTTCTTTTTATTTTTTATAATTTGTAGCCTTTATTTTAGTTTGACCATGACTAATTGAACAATTTTATTAAATTAAAATGATATTTTTATATATAACATTAATAACAAAATTCATACTTTTTAAAAATATAATATTTAACATTTTACAGTAAAAAAGTATACTACTAAAAATTTAGTATAATAAAAATAAAAATAACAATAATAATAATAATAATAATAATAATAATAATAATAATAATAATAATAATAATAATAATAATAATAACAACAATAATAATAAGTCAAATCTAAACATGTATATAATAAGAAATAAGAAAAATTCTAACAAGAATAAAAAACATTTAACATCTTCTAGAGTAAAAATACTTAAAATTTTAACTATAGCTTATTAAATACACCAACTAAATGTCTAGCATATCACTGAACAGACTAGGCATTCTATCACCATATTTTGATAACGAAAATTTGGGTAAAAGTGCCAATTGGATTTTGGCTTCTGCATATTTAGCTTTTCCTTTAAAGTTTCAACCTACTTCTCTAAATTTATGACATGTTGCTGAGATATATTGCTAAAGATTCTACTAGTTACAAATCCAAAAATACATTTAAACTTGTCAAAACTTATTGAAAATATAGCACTACTGAAACTACACACACCCTACATTCTTAGCACTAAAAACCTTTCCAATTGCATCATTTAGAAGAACCAACACTTTTAAAGGAACTCTTTTAGTAAGAGTACATTCTTGATCTTCAGGTAAATGCTCTAATATTTTCTCCTATAGAAGAAAAAAATTAGATTAGTGTATACAAGGTTTTAACTTATAAAAATAAATTATGCACTAACCTAAAATTAACATAATGCACTTACAGCTAATGTGCCCATCATTTATATAATTTACATTCTTCTTCATCAGAGTTGACAGAATAACTTCATTCCGACATAAAGGTCTTTCTAATTTTTTTTAATCATAATACAATTGCATTGTCAACACTTATTTTAGAATAACCACAAATACAATAGAAAAAAAGTTAAATTAGTATTTCACTTGCTCTTCTGGCATTGCTTTTATTACTACCAGCATGTGATACTTGAAGCTTCTTTCGATTCTTTCTATTTTGTAAGCACTATTTCTAAAATTTATAAACATAAAAATAAAAATAATATTGTTATAAACATAACAAGAATAAAAGATAACAGTAATAAAACAAAAAAATTAATATAACAGTACTACTAAAAAAAAATTAAGTAATTACCTATGTTTTAGGATTCGTGTTGGGATGCACAAAAGTCGCCCATTCAATAGGAGGTATATCTGAATCAATCTTAGTTGTTAGAATTTCTTCTTTTGTTTTATTAGGATAAAAGTAAATATTCTGTAATGAATATTTGTAGATTTTTCATCGATCACCTAATGTCTTTAGTGCCCATTTAATGCCATCAGTATAATCAAACTCGAAATTTTCCTTCAAAGTATTTATACACAAGATTAAAATTCATATCGAAAATATTATCATTTATAGATTTTTTCATAGTTGTTACATAATAAAATCCAATATAGGAGTTGAGAATTACAAAAATTCAAAGTCAAACAAACAGAAAAGATATGAACATTTAATCACACATATCTAGTGCACATCTATAATGATAATAACCAAATAAACAAATAAAATATGAATACATATCACATATATCTAGTAGATATTAATCATAACAATAACTATACAAGCAAATAGAACATGAATATATGATCATACATATCTAGTGGTTGACATATACCATGATAATAGCCTCAATTGCAGCATCTTATACATCAATATATCCAACCCAACCCTTTTTTAAAAAATGAAGAGACACCTTTCACATTTCTAAAATAGTATGTTCATCTATTCATTTGTTTTTCTCAAAGTACTGTTTTTTAACATGATTTATAACCGTCATTAAAATTAAAGTTATAAAGTATTTTAAGTAAAAAATAAAAAATAAAAAATAGACCCAACAAATGAAGAAGCAAGCGAATCTTACACAAATTCGGCAGAATAAAATTATTTTTTGTGAGAAAATAATAGATACAAAAATATTAAATGCACATCTATAATTTAAACTATATAATATGAGGAAACAACCATAAATAAATACAGTACCACATATAAGTAACATACCAACCACTTAAAACTACAAATAATGAGAAATTTAATACAACAGAAAAATTTTAAAATATCTAAAATTTATATACTCTTCAATGTAATTTCACTGCTTTTTGGTGTTAGGCATCTGATCCCATCTGTCAATTGAAATTTGACACAACGTTGCTTTACATGCCATTATATCTAGAAAGCTTACCAATAAGTTCGCACCATTATCTTGACCTTGTCCATGGCCATCAAGTTCCAACATGACTTTTTCATCCTTTTTCAAATGCCAAACTTGAATTGCTGTCATTTTGCAAGTAATGATTTCTCCCGAAGAAGTGTCTACAACTGAATACCAACTTGAATAAAATAAATAAACTAAATATTAGAACTTAAAAAATCAGGTAAAAAAATTGAAATTACATATATCTTTGACATTCACAACTAAAGGATCATTATGATCTTCTTTGGGTTGGTCGTTCTATGATCACTCTATTATGCTCACTCGTCATGTTTATATCTATAGATCCAACATTGTCTTGGTTGAAACTTATTTCATCCAAACTCTGAAAATTCTTTATTATTATCGATGCAAATTCTTTATTATTATCGATATTCTGTGGTTGTCATAGTTCTGCTAAAAGTACCTCTTGTGAACTATTAGGTTTTTGCTTCATGAGAAATTTGCTGAAGAAACCAACAAATAATACCAAAATGAAGAAAAAAAGGTCATAGTTTAGGTTTGGAGAATACTGTAACATATGATGATAGGGCTTATATAATGTGGTCAAAGAAAGTGCATTCAGGTGCTGCAGAAATTAAGAGTCAAAAGACGATGTGAATAGAAGATATGGAAAGTTATGTTGGACATTTTCGTAGTTACTTTAATTTTTTGCCAACAAATACATTAAATGTTAAACATATTTTAAATTTTTAAATCTTAAAAATTCAGTTTGGTCATTTTTGTTTAGGTCAACTTTTAATTTTTTTTTAATCCTAAAAATATTTTTTTTCTATTCTACTATTTATTATTTATTAAATATATTTTAAATTATTTTATTTTTAATACAATAATTAATTAGTTTTTTAACGGTTTAATACAATTAAAAATTGAAATTTAATTTTTGAGCATGTATTATTTTTATCTTTAATTTTTCTTATAATAATAATAAATAACCACAAAACCACTTTAATAAATATACGAACCTCCAATATTTCCTCACTTCATGTCGTTGATGATCCAAACAATGCACTATTATTTAATTATTTATCTAGTAAGAGTTATACATTAAGTTAGTTTTGTAAATGTTTTTACTTAAAAATTTTAATTTTTAATAAATTTTAATTACTAAGTCAATTACAAAAATTTTATTTTGTTAGACAAATTAATTATCACAAAATTGTTCAAAAAAATTTTACAAAACACTTTCTATTGTTATTTAATAAAATTACAAACTTTTATATAAGTGAATAATTACTCATAAGTTAATTAGTATTAATTTTCTTATAACTAAAACTGGAAATTTAATTCATATATGAATTTATGTGATGAATAATCTTGCATTTTAAGTTAAACTAGTTCAATAAGTTTATTGCACTAAGGGTTATGTTCCATGCAAAAAATAATCCTATACTGCCAACTAATATTGGACTAGCTAGTGAACTTGCTTAATCGATGGATATAAACATGAACATTATTACATTGTCAATTAAGAGTAGTTTGAAATCCTTTTTTTTCATTTTACATACTAACCAAATTACAAATAAAATTGATTTAAATTAGTTAGAATCAAGTCTATAACTATATTTTTAATTTAATATTAAATTTTATAGTTTTATTATGTGAAAATCAGCCTCACATTAAGCAAATATTATTAGTATTTATTTTTTTAATTTATTTGATCTAAGTTGTCAATAATAAATTTTTTAAAGAATTAATAGAAAAAATTTCTCCTATAATATAAGCTGCATACAATAAATTTCTCATAAGTTTAGTCAAAAAATAACTAATTATCCTCTTATCTTTCTTTATCCTTAATTTTTGCATTGTCTTTTACTTTGTTATATTTTTCAGAAGTTTGGTCAAAAGCAATAATTGAGCATTTAAGATTATCTTATTATTAGACATTTTAATAGTTATATCGTGATATATTGCTCACTACCACTATAAATGGACCGTAAATATATAGAACCATCAAAGTAAATAGTTGCAAAATAATAAAATTAAATTATCTCATAATACTACTATAACAATATTTATGTCTATCTAAATTTTCTTAAACCTAGAGAAACTCTAGAGTAACAAGTTATCTAGAATGCATCAATGTCGTCTAACTCATCTATTTCATGATCACCATCCCAATCATTATTAATATTTTCGTCAACATACATTTCATCTTGTTCTGCTTCGTTAACCTTATCCCTCGCCAATTGAAATTCTTCAAGGTTATCTACTTGTTGCTCATAAAATGTTATGTCCTCCACCAAAGATTCACCTAACTCCTACTCATTTAATTCTCCCATATCATATAAATCTCTAGGTTTCATATGACAAATAGAATACTAACCTTCATCAACTTGATCATCAACATAGTAAACCATTCTTGCATCCATTGCAAGAATAAATGGATCATTTGTTTCATTATTACCAATATGTATCAAGTTGAAAAAATTTACACTTGTGATCCCAAAATCATCTGTCTTGATTTCCTTGTTAAGTGTGGTATCAACCCAAATACATTTGAACAGTACAACCTTCAACTTTTCAAAGTACTCTAACTCTATTATATTTACCATTTTACCAGAGTATATATTGTCGCTTACTACTATAACAGGTTTCCTGCCATTTGAAACATTATTTGTAATAGCAGACATAATCACGCCACTATTTTGAGTTTTAAATCCTTGATATTTTTCTATTGTACAAAACTTGAACCCATGAACGTTATACTCCTCAAACGTCTTTACAACATCATTAGGCCCTTCTGCAAGCCACTTGATTTTGGGAGTGATATCTGGATCATTATTTTTTGCGACCTACATGTGTTAGATTGATTAGGATTCCAAAATGTGATCCTAAAATTTTATTTAGGAAGGAACAAGTTTTACTAAATATAAATAGCTCACATAATCCCTAAACCACTCATGGAATTTGGCGTAGATGTAGTCTTCAACTAGTTTGGTTGCATTTTTTCTACCACGGTATATTCTAACAATCTCACATCTAGACTTTCCGGTAAAGTAGACTACGGTTATGAATTAATTATAGAAAAGAATTGAAATCTAAGTTAGAAATAACAAGAAATCTCACTCGCAGAATTTGTCCACTACTGAACAATTTATTAACACATAACAATGAGCTTGCAACTTATCAGTTGGTGTTAACGAAAAAATCATGTGAGCTCCACGAGATATTTCTAAGGCTGGAAAAATCTTAGACAAGATAGTAGAGTAACTACTAGGAGTGTTGTCATTTTCGTCATTGTTGCTCCTTGGTTGGTTGAACCTTGTCTTGATGTTGTCATCCTCTAAATATCTAGAGCAGAAAGTTAGACATTTCTCAATTATGTAACCTTCAGCCATACACCCTTTCGGTGCAACCTTGTTATGGACATAAGATTTTGAATGTCCTCGGGCTCTAATAACAAGGAAAAAAATTAGTTAACCGTAAAAAATAAACAAAATAAATATATTCAATTAAAACTCATTAGAGTTCCAAAATTTACCTTTTAACATGATACATGTATCTGTATTACACTGGACCCGCAACCATTGCTTCCTCTACGAGATGAATAACTAGATGAACTATAACAGAAAAAATACTTAAGGAAATATCATTTCCATGTGACAGAGTGTTAAAACAATTTGTTGTTATAGTCTATCTAAATTCTTAAAGGATAATGATTTGTCTGAGACATCTCTGAAATAGTTGCATAGCTTGATAAGCACAGGTATAACCTCCTTAGGCAAGGATCTTCTAAGAGCAATTGGCAAAATATGTTCCATATGAATATTTGAATTATGGCTCTTTAGACCGATTACCTTTTATTTTTTAATATTGAAAAATCTAGAAATATTTGAAGAATAACCATCTGAGAAAGGTACACTCTTTAAAACACCATAAAAATATTCTTGTTAGTATTTGTTATACTTGGAAGAATTAAGTACGAATAGAGTTGCTCTCTTATTCCCATCAACTGCAAGTCCTTACGAGCTTGTAAGTTGTCTTTAGTCCTTTGCTTATCATCAAGTACAGTAAAAAGCACAGTATATGTTGCATCATGTCATGACAATGACGAATAAGATTATCCTTTCAATATGGTAAATCTTAGAAAATACTCATCTTTTTTCATTGTAGAGGGTTGTTGCCATCGTTGAGGGCATCCTGATGTCTTTTTTTACTGCTCTCAATTTGGGACAAAATCCTTCTGCCTGATAATGTTGGAGGTGGGCCTCTTAGTTCTGTAAGGCTATCAAAAGAGTGTTTATTGTGCTTATACTCGAGGTCATTAGGTAACCACCAACAATGTCCCATAAAACTATACTTCATGCCAAATGTCAACCTTCTAGAGACTGTATCAAAGTTACATGATGGACAAGTAAGGCTCGTATGTGTATTCCACCCAGAGAGATTATCAAGACCTGAAAAATCACTAATAGTTTGAAGTAATACAGCATGCATACGAAACATTTTACCATCAACAGAATCATAAACGTCAACACCTCTCTATAATTCTTTCAACTCACTAATAAGTGGTTGTAAAAAAATATTAATATTATTTCTAGGCATCTTTGGACTAGAAATGATCATAGACATAAGGGAAGTTTGCTTCATATAATGCCATGGAGGATAATTGTATATATACAACATCACTGGCCATATGCTAATGTCTGAACTAAGAGTCCCAAACGGATTGAAGCCATTGGTTGCTAAAACAAGCTGTATGTTACGAGGATCTTTAGCAAATTCTGGATGTAACAAATCAAAGTCCTTCCATGCCTTGTATCTTTAGGATGATATAACTTTCCATCTGAGTTAGGAAACTCTGAATTCCAACGCATTAGTCTTGCTATTTTAGAGTACATGTATAACTTTCTTAATCTAGGAGTAAGAGGAAAGTACCTCAACACCTTTGCTAGTATCCTCTTCTTTTGATCTTTACTTGTTCTCACAACTTCTGTGTTGTTGCTGGGGTTCTCTTCTACTTTATATCAAAATGCATTACAGACCACACATTTATTCTTTCCTCATTGTCCTTTTCCCAAAAGAGCATACAGTTATTTGGACATGCGTGAATTTTTTCGTATCTTAAACCTAATAATTTAATCACTTTTTTGGCTTCATAAAATAAACTGGACAGGTTAGCATAGGAAAAAATAGTATTCAAAAGGTCAAGTATCATGAAAAATGTCTTGCCAATATCACCGCACAACACTTTGATATGATACAACTCAACAATAAATGATAACTTGCTATATTTTGCACACCTGTGATATAATTTATGATTCCCATCCTTTAGCAACTTTCTAATTTTCATTGAATCATCATTAGTGTCATATACCGATGACATTGGAACGGAATCAGTTTTCGGAGCAAAGGGCTCATCATCTTTGCCATCATAATTATGTTTATCTGCACCAAAAACTTCAGTTAATATATCATGCAATGGAGGTTTTTCAACAGGCTCTCGATGATCGTAACCCAATAATTCTTCTTCCAGCTAGAATACAATTTCTCCATGCATATAATAAGAAGTATACTTTTTCAGAAATCCTTTTTGGAGTAAATGAGTTAATACTCCAACTGTCGTCCCCATATCGTTAAACCCATATTTGATACATGGACATATAATTTTTTCATCTATAACAGTTCTAGAAAAGGCAAAGTCCAAAAACCCTTCAACCCCGCATTTATACTCTCTTGATGTAATTGATTAATCAATCTAACTTTTATCAATCATAATTGAATGATTTTGTTTATATAATAATGTACCAAAATGTAAGTGTATGAAACGCATACCAATGAATGATACAATAAATCAGCATATGGTTTATTATTTAATAATTGATATACACAAAAAAATACAGAAATGTAGTACCATAAAGTATAAAAGAAGTGTTAGTGAACCAACCTAAATGGATCGTCAAATTAATATTGTTCACTAATCAATTGGAGAGTAGGTATAATTGTATTATAGAATTTCACAATCTGCATCAGAAAAACCAATGAACCTTGTCCTTAATAATCAATCATGCATAATAAATTATAAATTAATAAGGTAGAAAATCATAAGACAAATAAGTTTCTGTAATGTTCAGGTAAAAATATACAAAAGATGGTAAATGATATGGTGTTTTTAACATGGCGCTTAACTTACTTGAAAAAAAGGCAAATAGATATTTATTAATAAATTTTAAACATTTTACACATTCCTTAATAGAATATGTTATATATGTTTGCCAAAAATATGTTATATATTAAAAAAAAGTTAGGCAATTTAAACACCATAGAATTCACCTAAAGTGATAGTCCGATCCATTTACAAGTAAATCAAATCATTTTTATTACAAAATGATGCTGTATAAGGGCATTTGAGGTTGTAAATAGCATTAGTTTGACAAAAGAGGGTGATGACCCCAAACTTTTTATAACAAAAATTAGTAGGATTCTTGCAAACTAATAATTATGTAAGTTGGCTTAATTTTGTTACACTCATATAAAGTTACAAAGTTACCTTGTTCATTGTAGATCTCTGTTAGCATCTTAAATCTCATTAAAATCATCTATTCTATAAGAAGAAAATAAGTAATAAAAAAAACAAAATCAAATCTAAAAAGATTCGATAACTTTCTTATCTAAGTTAGGTTTTTTTTATTTATTTAATATATTTTTTATATTATATAACTATATTAGAATGTTTAATAAGTAATAGTATTATTCTATTTTTATAGGCGGATATAAGAATTTGCAAGAAAAATCCCTCTTTTTATGTTTGTTGGTTATTTACAATGAGAAAAAAATTGTTAAAAGGATCAATTCTGATTCAGTTATTGAAGATTTTAAATCTCTCAATATTTAAAGAGTACCATTAAATAATACTTTATAATTTTTATTTGTAGATATTTATTTATTATTGTACTAGTAATAAACCTAAACATTAATTTTTTTATAAATTTATTTTTGATAATAAATAATTTTTAGTTAATTTTTATGTTAAGATTCTTGGTCCACTCAAAATTTTTTGATATATATATATATGTATATATATATATAAAAGTATGGTAGCTATTTGAGAATAATGATGCACAATGAACAAAATATTAAATTTAAGAAAATATAATCTTTAGGCTCTTTGGAACCCAAAAAATTTTAAGATTGGCTCCACACTTTATTTATCTTGAACAATCTCACTTTCAATGTCCTACAAGGGAGAAAATGCCATGCGTAAGTCAAAAAATATATTAATTATACTTAAATCATATAAAGTGAGGTATAACCTTGTAAAATAATTTACCTTTGTCTCTGGTCTTGCTAATCTTCTTCGCACTCCTATTTTTTCTTTATCACAGTAGCAAGATAACAAACTAATATTAATGAAATACAAGCAATTCTTTAATTAAAATATGAATGAACAAATAGTGAGAATATACAAATAAATGAGAGGAAGTATCAGTTCTTATATAATGCTGATATGATATGTGTTTATAGGCATTAGTTAAGCAAAGGGTTAGCTATATGACTAAGTAACGAATCGCTTGAAGTATCTTCATCTATCTTATCTCTTGGTCATTCCTCTTATCTCTCTGTTACACTTTTATTTTATTTTTTTTGACAAATTTTGAATTTAAAATCTCAAAGTACTTAAATTAAATGTTCTTAAATCTTTTGACACTTAATTTAATTAAATACATATTTAATTAGTTATTGGAATAAAACTTAAATATACTTTGTATATTATTTAAGCCTCCACAAAAATTTTACCTGTTTTATAATAAATGTTAATTTGAATTTTCAAGAAAATGATAGGATTGAACGATCTCTAATTTTAGTTTTATCCTATCTCTAAGTTCAATCTTTGAAGTGACGATTAATCATTTCCACACTCGTTTAGATGTCAAAAGCACTCTGAAATTAATCATGGGTAGTAGTTTCTTGCATCTACTAGTGATTTGGTGTAAGCCATTGGGTGGTTGAGTTAGTCAAGTGAATACGTGTGTGTATCATGAGCATGGTTGCTTTGCCTACACATAAATAAAATGAAATCCAATCTTATAGAATCCTTATTGGACATGGAATTATCAAAGAATAGTGTTAATGGAACGTTGTAAATTTAAGAACTTATTTTTAAGAGGAGTTATAACAAGCAATTACTAGTAGACATGTTCAGTCGAAAACGAAAAATAACATTAAACGAAAATACTAAGCCTAGATAAAACTGGAAAATAAAATAGCTAGACTTATGTTCAACAAAAGTCATTCATACGTACATCAAATATCGTATTCTTTTGGACACCATATTTCACAAATTCACCGAGCTTTCTCATGCGCAATAGGATCCAAATCATCTATAGGATATGGCTTTTTATTCAAATCAAAATCTTTTACAGCAGCTTGGATTATTGGCGATTCAATTGTAGAGCGAAGGTATCTTCTCTTTTGAAAAAAAAAACTTTGCAATATGTCATTCTATGATATTGAATTGCTTTCGACATGCCAAGTGGAACTCACTTACTAGCTTGTTTGTAATACTCATCTACAAAGAAAAATGTAATGATTCAAATTCAATTAACAATGTCATTTATAGTGTTTTAGCAAATAAATTCTTTTTGAAAATTACCTTCAACTCCATTAGTATAACATCAGTATCCCAATCAGAATCATTCGTAAAATATGGAGAACCAAACCTTGACAAATACTGCATGCTCAATGCATATATCTCCTATAAGTTTCAAACAAATCATTAACCAGCTAACATTTAAATGATTATCTTAAATTAAATAACAAAATGCAAAAAGAATGGTAAACATGGCAAACCTTAAGATTAGAATCCATAATAGTTGATGAAGCACTATTGTAGGATGCACGATAGAAGGGTGATTTTTTCGAGATATTCATGTGAGTATTGAGTGCTATCAGGTAGGAGTGGACATTAATCTTGTTACACCAGACATCAGAGGCAACATTGAGTGCGTGTTGTAACAAGAAGAAAGGAGAGGCTGAAGCCATCTCCTTAGCAAATTTGATGCTTCCACAACATTCAAGAAACTCAATTTCTTCCATAGCAATCCAATTTGAGGATTTGCTGCAAGATTGTGATACTTGAGACAATGATGTATCACCATGCTTAGATAAAATTGCCATCTTGGATTACCTAAATATTAAAAAAATGCATTATGAATAGAAAATATAAGTAGGTATTAGAGTTTTTTGGCATTTATATTTTTTATTAGCGTTTTTAATGTGTTTAAACATTAAAAATTGATTCATGCAACTTGAATCTGCAACTTAAAAGGTTGCCTTTAATTTTTTCTTATATTTAGTTATTCAAATTTTAAATACTATTTAGTCTTTATGACTTTAATTAGAATTTGACCATTTTTTGAAATAAAATTAGCCTCAACAGCAACCATGCATTACAGATTTTTAGCAAATATAGAAAGAACATAATATCTTTATGAAAATAATGTACATAATTGATAATAAACTAATACTATTTTCAAAAAACATGAAGGAAAAGATATCATTACATATCATATCCTTCTTTTCATTAATGCAACATCACCAAAGAAACACAGCTTGAAAGGAAAGATTTAAGGAACAATTTTTCAAAATCTTGATGGTGTTAGAAGTCTTGAAAGATTATAAATGAAAATTTATCATAAGTTATGTACAAAAGAAAAATTTCCCGATGAGTTGAATGAACCATCACTAAAGGTACTCTTACCTTCTAACAGAAATTATGTAGAACGAAACTTTTCTTTAAGCGTGACTGGTGCACGGAATTATGATCATCAACAATGGCTCCAAAGACTTGGTGCTCTCAAACATGAATCACACTTAGTCACAACTCTGCATAACTAACCAGCAAGTGTACTGGGTCGTCCAAGTAATAAACCTTACGTGAGTAAAGGTCGATCCCACAGAGATTGTTGGTATGAAGCAAGCTATGGTCACCTTGTAAATCTCAGTCAAGTGGATAATAAATGATTATTGGGTTTTCGAATAATAATAAATAATAAACAGAAAATAAAGATAGGGTTACTCATGTAATTCAATGGTGGGAATTTCAGATAAGTGTATGGAGGTGCTGTGTTCTTTCTGAATCTCTGCTTTCCTACTGCTTTTATCCAATCTTTGTCACTCCTTTCTATGGCAAGCTGTATGTAGGGCATCACCGTTGTCAATGGCTACATCCCATCCTCTCAGTGAAAATGGTCCAAATGCTCTATCACAGCACGGCTAATCATCTGTCGGTTCTCAATCATGTTGGAATATAATCCCTTGATTCTTTTGCGTTTGTCATCACGCCCAGCAATCGCGAGTTTGAAGCTCGTCACAGTCATTCAATCCCGGAATCCTACTCGGAATACCACAGACAAGGTTAGACTTTCCGGATTCCCATGAATGCCGCCATCAATTCTACCTTATACCACGAAGATTCTGATTAAGGAATCCAAGAGATATGCGCCCGATCTAGGGTAGAACAGAAGTAGTTGTCAGTCACGCGTTCATAGGTGAGAATGATGATGAGTGTCACGGATCATCACATTCATCATGGTGAAGTGCAATGACTATCTTAGAATATGAATAAACTGAATTGAATAGAAAAGAGTAGTAATTGTATTGAAACTTGAGGTACAACAGAGCTCCACACCCTTAATCTATGGTGTGTAAAAACTCCACCGTTGAAAATACATAAGTGATGAAGGTTCAGGCATGGCCGAATGGCCAGCCCCCAGTGTCTAAGATCGCATAAACTGATCAAAGATGAAAATACAATAGTAAAAAGTTCTATTTATACTAAACTAGTTACTAGGGTTTACAGAAATAAGTCTAAGTGCAGAAATCCATTTCCGGGGCCCACTTTGGTGTGTGCTTGGGCTGAGCTTGAACTTTACACGAGATGAGGCTTCTTTTGGAGTTGAACACCAAGTTGTAACGTGTTTTTGGCATTCAACTCTGGTTCGTGACGTGTTTCTGGCGTTTGACTCTAGAATGCAGCATGGAACTGGCGTTGAGCGCCAGTTTACGTCGTCTAATCACGAATAAAGTATGGACTATTATATATTGCGGGAAAGATCTGGATGTCTACTTTCCAACGCCATTGAAAGTGCATCATTTGGAGTTCTATAGCTCCAGAAAATCTATTTCGAGTGCAGAGAGGTCAGAATCTAACAGCATCAGCAGTCCTTTGTCAGCCTCCTTATCAGAGTTTCGCTCAGGTCCCTCAATTTCAGCCAGAAATTACCTGAAATCACAGAAAAACACACAAACTCATAGTAAAGTCCAGAAATGTGAATTTAGCATAAAAACTAATGAAAACATCCCTAAAAGTAGCTAGATCCTACTAAAAACTACCTAAAAACAATGCCAAAAAGCGTATAAATTATCCGCTCATCACAACACCAAACTTAAATTGTTGCTTGTCCCCAAGCAACTGAAAATAAAATAGGATAAAAAAAGAGAATATACTATAAATCCCAAAATATCAATGAATATTAATTCTAATTAGATGAGTGGGACTTGTAGCTTTTTGCTTCTGAACAATTTTGGCATCTCACTTTCTCCTTTGAAGTTTAGAATGATTGGCATCTATAGGAACTTCGAATTTCAGATAGTGTTATTGATTCTCCTAGTTAAATTTGTTGATTCTTGAACACAGCTACTTTTATGAGTCTTGGCCGTGGCCCTAAGCACTATGTTTTCCAGTATTACCATCGGATACATAAATGCCACAGACACATGACTGGGTGAACCTTTTCAGATTGTGACTCAGCTTTGCTAAAGTCCCCAGTTAGAGGTGTCCAGGGTTCTTAAGCACACTCTTTTTGCTTTGGATCACGACTTTAACCACTCAGTCTCAAGCTTTTCACTTGGACCTGCATGCCACAAGCACATGGTTAGGGACAGCTTGATTTAGCCGTTTAGGCCTGGATTTTATTTCCTTGGGCCCTCCTATCCATTGATGCTCAAAGCCTTGGATCCTTTTTACCCTTGCCTTTTGGTTTTAAGGGCTATTGGCTTTTTCTGCTTGCTTTTTCTTCTTCTTTCTAAATTTTTTTTCGCCAAATTTTTTTTTCACAAGCTTTTGCTTTTTCACTACTTTTTCTTACTTCAAGAATCAATTTCATGATTTTTCAGATTATCAATATCATTTCTCTTTGTTCATCATTCTTTCAAGAGCCAACAATTTTAACATTCATAAACAACAAGATAAAAAATATGCACTGTTCAAGCATTCATTCAGAAA
Organism: Arachis hypogaea; assembly: GCF_003086295.3. NCBI lineage: Eukaryota > Viridiplantae > Streptophyta > Magnoliopsida > Fabales > Fabaceae > Arachis > Arachis hypogaea. The sequence continues at coordinate 17,702,343 of NC_092038.1, read as the reverse complement.
ACAAAAATTATTGTCACCACATCAATATAATTAAACTAAATTCAAGGATAATTTCAAAATTCATGTACTTCTTGTTCTTTTGAATTAAAAACATTTTTCATTTAAGAGAGGTGAAGGATTTATGGAATTATTCATAGCCTTAAGACATAGTTACTATATACTAATGATCATGTAATAAAGACACAAAACATAAACAAACATATAGCATAAAATCGAAAAACAGAGAATTAAAAATAAGGAAGTTAAGGAATGAGTCCACCTTAGTGAGGGTGGCGCCTTCTTGAAGAACCAATGGTGCTCTTTGAGCTCCTCTATATCTCTTCCTTGTTTTGTTGCATGATCCCTAGTGATTTTGGTGCTCCAATCCTTAGTTGCTCCCAATAGTTGTGTGGAGGACAATTTATCCCTTGAAGCATCTCAGGGATTTCTTGATGAGGTCCATGAGTGGGCTCTCTTGATGTGCAGTCAAATGCTCTATTACTGAGCTATGGACCCTTGAGATGGAAGCTTTTGTCTTCCCTTTCCTCTTTCTAGAGGTTTCTCTAGCCTTAGGTGCCATCAATGGTTATGAAAAAATAAAAAAAGCTATGTTTTTACCACACCAAACTTAGAATATCGCTTGCCCTCGAGCAAAAGAAGAAAGAATAGAAGAAGAAGAAGAAGAAGATATGGAGGAGATAGAGGGATGTGTGTATTCGGCTATATGGGTGGGATTGGGTGGGAAACAGATTTTGAATTTTGAAGGTAGGTGGGGTGTATGGGGAAGAGTGGATGGATGTGAGTGGTGAATGAAAAACAGAAGGGATGACCGTGAATGGAGAGAGAGAAGGTGAGGTAGGTGGGGATCCTGTGAGGTCCACAGATCCTGAGGTGTCAAGGATTTACATCCCTGCACCAATGAGGCGTGTAAAATGCCTTTGCATGCAATTCTGGCGTTTGAACGCCAGATTGATGCTTGTTTTGGGCGTTCAACGCCCATGTGTAGCATGTTTCTGGCGTTTAACGCCAGTTCTATGCTTGTTTCTGGCGTTCAGTGCCAGCTTTTCTCAGGGTGTATTCCTGGCATTTAAACACCAGGATGTTGCTTGTTTTTGGCGTTCAACGCCAGATCTATTCTCTGTTCTGGCGTTGAACGCCAGCCAAATGCTCCTTACTGGCGTTTAAACGCCAGTAAGTCCTTCCTCCAGGGTGTGATTTTTCTTCTGCTGTTTTTTATTCTTGTTTTTAATTTTAGTATTTTTTTGTGACTCCACATGATCATGAACCTAATAAAACATAAAATAACAATAAAATAAAAATAAAATTAGATAAATAAAAATTGGGTTGCCTCCCAATAAGCGCTCCTTTAATGTCATTAGCTTGACAGTGGGCTCTCATGGAGCCTCACAGGTGATCAAGTCAATGTTGTAGACTCCCAACACCAAACTTAGAGTTTGGTTGTGGGGATTCAACACCAAACTTAGAGTTTGGCTGTGGCCTCTCAACACCAAACTTAGAGTTTGATTGTGAGGGCTTTGTTTGACTCTGTATTGAGAGAAGCTTTTCATGCTTCCTCTCCATTGTTAAAGAAGAAGACCCTTGAGCCTTAAACACAAGGTAGTCCCCATTCAATTGAAGGACTAATTCTCCTCTGTTAACATCTATCACAGCTCCTGTTGTGGCTAGGAAAGGTCTTCCAAGGATGATGCATTCATCATCCTCCTTCCTAGTGTCTAAGATTATGAAATCAGCAGGGATGTAAAGGCCTTTAACCTTTACCAACACGTCCTCTACCAATCCATAAGCTTGTCTTACTGACTTGTCTACCATTTGCAATGAAAATATGGCAGGCTGTACCTAAATGATCCCCAGCTTCTCCATTACAGAGAGTGGCATAAGATTTATGCCTGACCCTAGGTCACACAGAGCTTTCTCAAAGGTCATGGTGCCTATGGTACAGGGTATTACGAATTTGCCAGGGTCTTGTCTCTGTTGAAGTAAAGTTTGCTGAACCCAGGTATCTAGTTCACTAATGAGCAAGGGAGGTTCACCTTCCCAAGTCTCATTACCAAATAACTTGGCATTCAGTTTCATGATAGCTCCTAGATATTGAGCAACTTGCTCTCCAGTTACATCTTCATCCTCTTCAGAGGAAGAATAGTCTTCAGAGCTCATGAATGGCAGAAGGAGATTTAATGGAATCTCTATGGTCTCTATATGAGCCTCAGATTCCTTTGGATCCTCAATAGGGAACTCCTTCCTGCTTGAGAGACGTCCCATGAGATCTTCCTCATTGGGATTCGCGTCTTCTCCCTCCTCCTTGCATTCGGCCATATTGATTATATCAATGGCCTTGCACTCTCTTTTTGAATTCTCTTCAGTATTGCTTGGGAGAGTACTAGGGGGAGTTTCAGTGATTTTTTTACTCAGCTGGCCCACTTGTGCCTCCAGATTTCTGATGGAGGACCTTGTTTCATTCATGAAACTTAAAGTGGCCTTAGACAGATCAGAGACTAAATTTGCTAAGTTAGACGTATTCTGTTCATAATTCTCTATCTGTTGCTGAGAAGATGATGGATAAGGCTTGATATTGCTGAGCCTATTTCTTCCACCATTATTAAAGCCTTGTTGAGGCTTTTGTTGATCCTTCCATGAGAAATTTGGATGATTTCTCCATGATGAATTATAGGTGATTCCATAAGGTTCACCCATATAATTTACCTCTGCCATTGCAGGGTTCTCAGGATCATAAGCTTCTTCTTCAGAAGATGCCTCTTTAGTACTGTTGGATGCATTTTGCCATCCATTCAGACTTTGGGAGATCATCTTGACTTGCTGATTCAACATTTTGTTCTGAGCCAATATAGCATTCAAAGCATCAATTTCAAGAACTCCCTTCCTCTGAGGCATCCCATTATTCACGGAATTCCTCTCAGAAGTGTACATGAACTGGTTATTTGCAACCATGTCAATAAGTTCTTGAGCTTCTGCAGGCGTTTTCTTTAGGTGAATGGATCCACCTACAGAATGGTCCAATGACATCTTAGAGAACTCAGATAGACCATAATAGAATATATCTATCATAGTCCATTCTGAAAACATGTCAGAAAGACATCTTTTGGTCATCTGCTTGTATCTTTCCCAAGCTTCATAGAGGGATTCACCATCTTTTTGCTTGAAGGTCTGAACATCCACTCTAAGCTTACTCAGCTTTTGAGGAGGAAAGAACTTAGCCAAGAAGGCCGTGACCAGCTTATCCCAGGAGTCCAGGCTATCTTTAGGTTAAGAGTCCAACCATGTTCTAGCTCTGTCTCTTACAGCAAAAGGAAAAAGCATGAGCCTGTAGACTTCAGGATCTACTCCACTAGTCTTAACAGACTCGCAGATCTGCAAGAACTCAATTAAGAACTGGTAAGGATCTTCTGAATGAAGTCCATGAAACTTGCAGTTCTGTTGCATTAGAGCAACTAATTGAGGTTTCAGCTCAAAATTTTTTGCTCCTATGACAGGAATTGAGATGCGTCTTCCATCAAACTTGGACGTATGTGTGATATAATCACCAAGCATCCTTCTTGCATTATTGTTGTTAGGTTCGGCTGCCATCTCCTTTTCTTGTTCGAAAATTTTAGCAAGGTTGTCTCTGGATTGTTGTAATTTAGCTTCTCTTAGTTTTCTCTTCAGAGTCCTTTCAGGTTTTGGATCAGCTTCAACAAGAATGCATTTTTTTCTTGTTCCTGCTCATATGAAAAAGAAGAGAACAGAGAAAGAAGAGGAATCCTCTATGTCACAGTAAAGAGGTTCCTTATTATTAGTAGAAGAAGAAGGGAATAAAGAAAGAAGAATCCAAATACAAGGGTAAGGATAGGGGCAGTGATTTGAGATGAAGAGAAGTGAAGAGAGGTGTTAGTAAATGATTAAATAAATAGGAAAATATGAGAGAGGGAGAAATTTTTGAAATTAAATTTTGAAAAGGATTTAAATGATTTTCAAAAATAACGATAAGAAATAAAATTAAAATTAAAATTTAAAATAATTAATTAATTAAAAAAGAATTTTTGAAAAAGAGGGAGGTATTTTCAAAAATTAAAGAGAGAAAAGTTGTTAGGTGTTTTTGAAAAAGATAAGAAACAAATAAAAAGTCAAATAGTTAGTTGAAAAAGATTTGAAAATCAAATTTGAAAAGATAAGAAGATAAGAAGTTAGAAAAGATATTTTAAAATCAAATTTTTGAAAAATATATGATATAAAAGATAAGATAAGATAGATTTAATTTTTAAAATTAAAATTAATTACTTGACTAACAAGAAACTAAAAGATATGATTCTAGAATTTAAAGATTGAACCTTTCTTAACAAGAAAGTAACAAACTTCAAATTTTTGAATCAATCACATTAATTGTTAGCATAATTTTCGAAAATAAAGATAAAATTAAGAAAAATATTTTTGAAAAATATTTTTAAATTTACGAAAATCATAAGATAAAAATGAAAAAGATTTGATTTTTGAAAAAGTTTTGAAAAGATGGGATTTTTAAAATTGAAAATTTGACTCGACTTGTAAGAAACAACTAATTTTAAAAATTTTTGACTAAGTCAACTCAAATATTTGAAAATTATGAGAAAATTAAGGAAAAGATATTTTTTATTTTTCAATTTTTAATTATGAGAGAGAAAAACATAAAAATGACTCACAACATGAAAATTATGAATCAAAACACATGATGCATGCAAGAACATTATGAATGTCAAGATGAACACCAAGAACACTTTGAAGATTATGATGAACATCAAGAACATATTTTTGAAAAAAATTTTATGCAAGGAAAACATGCAAGACACCAAACTTAGAAATCTTTAATGCTTAGAAAATATGAATGCAAAGATGCACATGAAAAATAACAAAAGACACAAAACAAGAAAACATCAAGATCAAACAAGACGACTTACCAAGAACAACTTGAAGATCATGAAGAACACCATGAATGCATGAATTTTCAAAAAATAGTGCATAAATTTTTAAAAACATGCAATTGACACCAAACTTAAAAATTGACTCAAGACTCAAACAAGAAACACAAAATATTTTTGGTTTTTTTTATTTTATGATTTTTTTGTATTTTCTTAATAAATTTTTCGAAAACATATTTTGGAAAAAGGAAGTAATGAATTCATAGTCCTCAATCAAAATCCTATGAGTTAGACATGGCTTAATAGCCAGCCAAGCTAAAATATGTTATATGAAACTCTAGGATTCATTCTTGAAAACTCTGAAAATTTTCGAAAACAGGTGAGAAATTTTGAAAAATATTTTTGAAAACTTTTTTGAAAAGAAAAATAAAAAGAAAATTACCTAATCTGAGCAACAAGACGAACCGTCAGTTGTCCATACTCGAACAATCCCTGGCAACGGCGCCAAAAACTTGGTGCACGGAATTGTGATCATCAACAATGGCTCCAAAGACTTGGTGCTCACAAACATGAATCACACTTAGTCACAACTCCGCACAACTAACCAGCAAGTGTACTGGGTCGATCCCACAGAGATTGTTGGTATGAAGCAAGCTATGGTCACCTTGTAAATCTCAGTCAGGCGTATAATAAATGATTATTGGGTTTTCGAATAATAATAAATAATAAACAGAAAATAAAGATAGAGTTACTCATGTAATTCAATGGTGGGAATTTCAGATAAGTGTATGGAGGTGCTGTGTTCCTTCTGAATCTCTGCTTTCCTACTGCTTTTATCCAATCTTTGTCACTCCTTTCTATGGCAAGCTGTATGTAGGGCATCACTGTTGTCAATGGCTACATCCCATCCTCTAAGTGTATGGAGGTGCTGTGTTCTTTCTGAATCTCTGCTTTCCTACTGCTTTTATCCAATCTTTGTCACTCCTTTCTATGGCAAGCTGTATGTAGGGCATCACCGTTGTCAATGGCTACATCCCATCCTTTCAGTGAAAATGGTCCAAATGCTCTGTCACAGCACGGCTAATCATCTGTCGGTTCTCGATCATGTTGGAATAGAATCCCTTGATTCTTTTGCGTTTGTCATCACGCCCAGCAATCGCGAGTTTGAAGCTCGTCACAGTCATTCAATCCTGAAATCCTACTCGGAATACCACAGACAAGGTTAGACTTTCCGGATTCTCATGAATGCCGCCATCAATTCTAGCTTATACCACGAAGATTCTGATTAAGGAATTCAGGAGATATGCGCCCGATCTAGGGTAGAACGGAAGTGGTTGTCAGTCACGCGTTCATAGGTGAGAATGATGATGAGTGTCACGGATCATCACATTCATCATGGTGAAGTGTAACGAATATCTTAGAATATGAATAAACTGAATTGAATAGAAAATAGTAGTAATTGTATTGAAACTTGAGGTACAGCAGAGCTCCACACCCTTAATCTATGGTGTGTAAAAAGTCCACCGTTGAAAATACATAAGTGATGAAGGTTCAGACATGGCCAAATGGCCAGCCCCCAGTGTCTAAGATCGCATAAACTGATCAAAGATGAAAATACAATAGTAAAAAGTTCTATTTATACTAAACTAGTTACTAGGGTTTACAGAAATAAGTCTAAGTGCAGAAATCCACTTCCGGGGCCCACTTTGGTGTGTGCTTGGGCTGAGCTTGAACTTTACACGAGCTGAGGCTTCTTTTGGAGTTGAACGCCAAGTTGTAACGTGTTTTTGGCATTCAACTCTGGTTCGTGACGTGTTTCTGGCGTTTGACTCCAGAATGCAGCATGGAACTGGCGTTGAGCGCCAGTTTACGTTATCTAATCACGAATAAAGTATAGACTATTATATATTACTGGAAATCTCTGGATGTCTAATTTCCAACGCCGTTGAGAGCACACCATTTGGAGTTCTGTAGCTCCAGAAAATCTATTTCGAGTGCAAGGAGGTCAGAATCCAACAACATCAGCAGTCCTTTGTCAGCCACCTTATCAAAGTTTTGCTCAGGTCCCTCAATTTCAGCCAGAAATTACCGGAAATCACTGTAAAACACACAAACTCATAGTAAAGTCCAAAAATGTGAATTTAGCACAAAAACTAATGAAAACATCCCTAAAAGTAGCTAGATCATACTAAAAACTACCTAAAAATAATGCCAAAAAGCGTATAAATTATCCGCTCATCAGTGACCTTGCACCCTCTAGCAACTCAAACTGCAACAAATTGAGTTGAAATAAGAATTTTTAGTAACAGATATATACGAATAATAAGCTTGAACTCGAGAGAATTTAGTGCAGCTATATATAGATATTTGCAAAATTACTCAAATGCTTACATATATAGGAAGTGCAACAATCATCTGAAAAACTTATTAAAATTATATTTGACAAATAGTCACCATAACCCCTAGGCAGTGAGATATACCGAAGCACAACACGGCCTTAATCACACGTTGCAAGAGCACAACACAGGGATAATTAATAATCCAACAAGAAACAACAGGGTTCTTCCCAACAACCTATCCACAAATAGGAGCAAACACTCTACAACCTAATAACAACAAATGGAGAAAAATCTATTCCATAAATCAGGAACAAAAATTAGAAAAATGAAAAGAAGTATAAGACACAAAATTGAGTATAATCCTTGCAGAAATTGTAATTACAAAATATAAATAAACATAATACTCATAGGAATTGAAAGAGGATAACAAAAGAAAATAGATAGGTTTTACCTGAAAAAAGATTTTCGCAATTCTCTAGCTTTGTGATTTTGTGCTACACCAAATTAATTAGTAAAAAAATTAAAATCTTTTTAACCAAATTAGAGGAAAAATATTTGAATAAAAATTGGGGGAAAATAGTAGGAAGCATTCCAGAAATATTCATTGTGTCCAACTTTGCTACGATGAGTGTTGGTCGTGGAAAAAATCAGAATTGAAAAATCTGAAATGTGAAAGCCCAATAGAACTCTTGCCATGAAAAAATGAGTTTGTCACAAATCTCTGCCCAATTTGTGCAACAACTTTGTATCAGTAACATTGCATGGCTAAAGACAGTGCCTTTTGGAAGCCCAGCCACCAAAAAGGTCACACATATCTCCCTGAAGCAATCCATGTCCTGAGCTTAGCGTCGGTGAATAAATCCAAACTCAAGGAGTCGTCGAGAGTCTCAACCGCTCATCAGATTTGCCCCCTAATTTTAGCACCACCAAAGGGGAAGAAAGAATGAGATTGCCAGGAGATGATTGTAGCAGCAGACTCATACGAGGTAGTGGCAAGGAAGAAATAAGATAGCTTCACAATTAATCATCAATTGAACAGAGAAGAAAAAAGGAGGTTTGAGATTCAAGTAGCAAGAAAGATTCAAAAAAAAGAGATAGAAACTAAGCAGAGGGAGAAGGACTCACAATAGCTTCGATTTGGGTATTCGTTAGAGCTATCTCTCTCTTTAATCATCTGGTTCACACTATTTGAATGTGCAACCTCAGATAAAGGAAGAGAGAAAAACATGAAAAATAGGGAAGAGGAGATGCTGATAAAGAAATTGATAGTCTAAGAGGTCCTATTAGTCGTTATATGTGGCAAACTAATAAAACCTAGCCACAGAATGAATGTTGGTAGCAAATTGGAAGGATTCACTTATGAGTTTGCTAGTTTAATGATTTTGTGGATAACTTTTTGTGACTAAACCCCTATTTTCTGGTAATGTCTCTAGTATGTTCTTATAATATGTTTCCTACTAAATTTCTATAAGTGATTCCTATAGAAAAACTAAAAGTGAGATTGAAACGTTGCATGCATATTTAACGGTAATTTTTATTGTAATTAGAATAAAAATATTAAATGTATCTTAAAATTAGTCATTATATATTTATAAATAAATATATATTAGTTAATTTATTTTTAATATATATTTTATATTAATAATTAATTTTAATAGTTGCTTTTAGTATAAATCTAACATAGCCAATTCTATAATACTTATGAATTAGTGTCAAAATATAAGAAAGTCATCGAATACTATCGGATTTACCAGTAGATTTAGTGGCAAAATAAATGTGCTAGTATAAACCTCAACGGAAAATACTTACCGGCAGATTTTTAGAGTCTGATGCTAATTTTTATCGGAATTAGTGACAGAATATAGGTGATAGTATTACACAATCTATTGAAAGTTTCCATCGGATTAATCTGACGGTCATGTTGGCGCCATGTTATAAGTATCTGCACTATTTTACCGTCGAATTAATCCGATAGAAATGCCAACCAACGGAAATTTTTTTGGAAAATAGGTTGTTACTCTCGGTAAATTTCGACGGTCGAAAGTATTTTTTATTTTTTTAAAATAGTCATTTTCTATCAATTTATAGCGTAACCTAATGACAAATATAATTGAAATAGTGCTTTAAACCTGAAGTGAAATATCAAGCATACAACGTAAAAATACGGAATGATGATAATTGATATATCTGAAATAATGTTAATTACATTACATTCTTCTCAAAGTTTGGTAAATAACTATAAATATCGTAGAACTATATTTACATTAACCCTATTCAAATTCATCATCTTCTTTCTGTGATTCACCATCTTCCTCTTCCGAGGTAGTTTCTTGATCATCAAACTCGTCTTCCTCTTCTTCATCTTCATCTACATCGACTCCATCTTCTTCTTAAAGATCGTCATCCTATTGTGGCAGTACCAAGGTTGCGAGAACCGGACCGGTCATCGAACCGATCAAGTGACTGGTTCAAGGGTTCAATAGTTCAACCGTGGTTGAATCGTGGTTGAACCGGTTTAATTAAATATAGAGTGAAATTATAAAAAATTCAATACATAATTTTAAAAAGTTAAATTCAATAATTTTTAAACTAATAAGATTCAAAATTTAACAATTTCACCAAATGAACAATACATAATTTATTATTAAAAGGTCATAAACAACTTCAAATGATAATATTCAAAACGAACATAAATGACAAATGACAAACACAATGTTTTGCAACCAAAAGAAATAATATTCAACAAATAATACTTCAACTAAACAAAGACACTACTCATCAAAAGTCATAATCATCATTAAGTGTTCTGATATCTCCATCATAAACAGGTGATTGAATTGCATTGAATGGAATACGTGCATCAACAATCCATTTGGCAAGTCCCAACTTAGCCTTGTGCACAATTTCTCTACTAGCCAAAACACTTTTCAAAGTCGGTTGAGATCCTGGAGTAGTTCTTTCTTTATAGTAACTTCCAATTTGTGTAGCTACTACAGCTCTTCTCTTTCTTTTGTCTCCCGTTGTTGTAGGAATAGCAGCTTGTATAGGGTTAGGCGATTCAGCCTCTTGTGCAGGTACTTCCCCACCATAAGCCTCCTCCTCAAATTTTCTTTTCTCCATCTTATTTTTTTTTTTTGTTTTCCATCAGAATCCTTTTGAATTGAAGTTCAACTTCTTCAGTTACTTTGCTACATACTTTGATTTGTCCAGGAAATTTCGCAAGATGATATTTCATCCTATATATCCCCCCTCCATTATAAGTATTCAAACAAAAGATACACGTATATTGTGCCTTATGATTTTTATCATATTTCACAGTGAAATATTCCCATGCCGGGTCAGATTTTCCTCGAGAGGAAGCTGTCTGAGATTCTTGTCCAGTATTATGTTGTGGTTGTTGATCATTTTGTGACTGTTCCATCTAAATTCAGAATGCCACCAACCCAGAATCCAGACCAATATATCAATTTATAGTTCATAATTCATACAATTCATATGACATTCAACAGAGAAGAATTGAAGAAATAAAAAAATTGAACATTGCAGAATTGAAAAGATAAAAAAATTGAAGAACAGAGCAGAGCAGAATTCTCAAATTCAACATACATCAAATTTATTCTCAAATTCAACATACAACAAATTTATTCACATTTGATTAATCATATAAAAAATAAAATAAAAAATTAAAAAAAAAGAAGAACAGAAGAACTGAAGTCTGAAGAACATAAGGCCAGAACAAAAAATGAAAACAATGCTAGAAACCCAGAACTTACCCGCGACGGTGAGTGGCCCTAGCTCTGGCGTCGGTTTCGATTCAGGTCGGTTGTCCTTCGACGGGGAGTGGGAGTGTTCTTGGATTAGCAGATTAGGGATTAGGGTATGGTAAAGTGGCTGGCTGAATTCATCAATTCAACACGCATTTTTCACCCTTTTTTTTTAAAAAAAAAAAAAGCAAATCGGCGCCGTTTCATTATCAGGAGAGAAAACCGGTACCTGCAAGAACCGGCCTGGTTCACAAGTTAACCACCGATTCAGCCAGTTTTTAAACCGATTTTTTGCAGGGCAGTTCTGTTGGTGGACCGGACCGGCTAGGTGACCAGTTTCTGGTAACCCGGTTGAACCGGCCAGTCCGGTCCAATTTTCAGAACATTGGATAGTACATTGTCATGTAATCCAGGTCAATGATATCATCATTCGTAACAGCCGAGCTGAGGATAATCGGCTCACCGGTATCAACCACCGTTTTCAAAGGAGTTGGATCATCAATCTTGTAGGGTTCCTGACCCTTTATCCTATCATGAAACTCGATACGGCCTCTTAGTTTAGTCTTAATCACAACCACCCAACTAGACTTGCATGAACCCAGATATGGCAAAAAGTACATCTGTCATGCATTTTGAGGTAGAATAAAAAGATTGTAGTGCTTATATTTCCTGCTTAAATTAACTTTAGTGATATCGTAGTCCTTGTAAACATGAACTAGGATCACACCATTCACATTTAAACACCACACCTTGTACGTAGTGCGACAGAAATATTCTAATTTAATTATGTTGTACAACACACCAAAATAATTAGAATGACCACCACCTGAATTCCCACGACCCAAGCTCTAGTATTATCTGTTTTCCTCAATATCGACCACTGTAAGGTATGGAACTGATATATATATTAATATCGGGTAGCTAGTGCCCTTATTCATTGGGCCCCAACTAAGTGTACCTAGTTCTGAATCTGTTGTGTCAGATAGATGCACGCTAACGTATTCTCTGAACCAATATAAAAAGTTGTTTGATAAAGTATTAGGATTTGCCTCGAAATAACCTATATGATAGAATAGGATAAAGAAATTTTGGTTAGATTAAGAAGTTATAGTGTTATTGATTATAATATTTACGAGGACTTAATAAACTCACATGAGGTAGCTAGGGTAAAATCTTGTCACAGTTAAGCAACACATGCATATGTGTAGTATCAATTACCTTTTGCTCAAACCAGTAGTTATTGTCCGCATCCATTGCAGCTCCTTTCGGAGCAAAGATTGGGTATGTTCCACCTGACAATAATTTTCCCCTCTCATTGTTCCTTGCAACCCTTGTTCTACGTGACTCAACATGAGGCTGAAAATAGAATGAGCAAAATGCAGATGTTTCCTTAACTAGGAATGCTACTGCAGTTGCTGCCCTCAATTCGAGTCATGTTCTTCACAATACACTTGAATGAATCAATCATCCTCTCAAATGGGTACATCCACTGAACTTGGACTGGCCCACATAGTAGTACTTTGAATGATAGGTGGATTGTTAAGTGTTCCATAACATCAAAAAAGGATAGAGGAAATATCTTCTCTAGCTTACAAAGTATGTTAGAAATGTTCTTATCCATGACTGTGAGATCATTAATGCTAAGTTTGGTAGCACATAACTCTCTAAAGAACTCACTTATATCTGTGACGGGTTTCCAGATGTTGGTTGAAAATTCTCGGAACGTGACCGGAAGCAAAGGCTCCATGAAAATGTGACAATCATGACTCTTAAACCCAGCATGCCTATCTTCTAACACGTTTACACACTTGCTCAAGTTAGAGGCGTAACCATCAGGAAACCTCAATCTCCTAATAATCCACCTACAAACATTTTGCCTTGGATAATTTGTTAGAGCGAACACCACCTTTATTTTAGCCCACTGCCTGTTATTAAGTCTCTTTTAAGTTTAGATATGGCCGCCTGCAAATATCCATCAAGTCTAACCGTGTCTTATCGTTATCCTTTGTTCCTCATCATCCATTACTATGTGTATGATATTATCAAACACGTTTTCCTCAATGTGCATAACATCAAGACAATGTCTAACTAAGTTATCTCTCCAATAAGGGAACTCCCAAAATATACTCTATTTAGACCAATTATGCTCCTTGCCATATCCTGGAGGTCTCAAACCTGCCCTATTTTCGACGATCTTTGGGATTCTACTGATACGATGCCAAATTTTTCTACCACTCAACTTTGTGGGTGCCTCTTGGTGTTCAGTTATATTCATTTTGAATAAGTCCTTATTGTGCCAAAAAGGATTATCCATGTCGAGGAAGTTTCGATGGAAATCAAACTACGAATTTTTACCACCATTCGTCAACTAAAATGCCTTTCTATCTTCCATACAAATGGGACATGCCAGTCTGCCCTGAGTGGACTAACCTGACAGCATCCCATACGTAGAAAAGTCGTTAATGGTCCACATCAACGCAACACACAATTGGAAGTTTGTCTTCGTCGAAATATCAAATGTTTTGACACCATGGATCCACAAGTCCTTTAACTCATCCACCAAATGCTGCAAAAAGACATCTATTTTGGCCTTTGGATTGTTGGGACCAAGTATGATACAAGTTAAAAACATTTACAATCTGTTATGCATATTTTGGGACTCATGTTATACGGTGTCACGACTACAGGCTAACAAGATTATGCGTTGCCGAAATTGAAACTCGGTGCGAACTCATCAGAGCACAAAACTTGTCTAACATTTCTCGGCTTGCTCATAAATGTAGGATGGACCCGATCAAAATGCTTCCAGACTTGTCTGTGAGATGGGTGTGTCACGATTTCTTCATCTTTCTTGTTACTATGCCAGGTCATGTGAGGGGTCTAACTCATTGATGCATACAATCATTTCAGCCTAGAGATCAAGGACAAGTAGTGTATCTGTTTCATTAAAACTTTCTTTAATCGGCGTTTACTAATCTGTTCTTTTTCGACTTGGAACCTCAGTGATTTACAAAATCTACATTCAGTTAGGTTTGCATCCCTCTTGTAATTCAGCATACATCCATTCAAACAACAATCAATTTTCAACAAATTCATACCTAATTTTGAAACTAACTTCTTTGCTGTGTAGTGGTTGCGGGGGATGCCAGAAGTCCCGACAGATAATAGTTTGTTGCATAGGTGGTGCACGAAATTGTGATCACTACAACTCAAATAATCCAAAAACTTGGTGCTCAACACCATGGCATAAACACAACTTCGCACAACTAACTAGAAAGTGTACTGGGTCGTCCAAGTAATAAACCTTACGCGAGTAAGGGTCGATCCCACAGAGATTGTTGGTATGAAGCAAGCTATGGTCACCTTGTAAATCTTAGTCAGGCAAACTCAAATGGATATGGGTGATATACGAATAAAACATAAAGATGAAGATAGAGATACTTATGCAATTCATTGGTGGGAATTTCAGATAAGCGTATGGAGATGCTTGGTCCCTTCCGTCTCTCTGCTTTCCTACTGTCTTCATCCAATCCTTCTTACTCCTTTCCATGGCAAGCTTATGCAAGGGTTTCACCGTTGTTAGTGGCTACCTCCCATCCTCTCAGTGGAAATGTTCAACGCACCCTGTCACGGCACGACTATCCATCTGTCGGTTCTCAATCAGGCCGGAATAGAATCCAGTGATTCTTTTGCGTCTGTCACTAACGCCCCGCCCTCAGGAATTTGAAGCACGTCACAGTCATTCAATCATTGAATCCTACTCAGAATACCACAGACAAGGTTAGACCTTCTGGATTCTCTTGAATGCCGCCATCAGTTCTAGCCTATACCACGAAGACTCTGATCTCACGGAATGGCTGGCTCGGTTGTCAGGCGAGCGCTCGGTTGTCAGGCGATCAACCATGCATCGTGTATCAGGAATCCAAGAGATATCCACCCAATCTAAGGTAGAACGGAGGTGGTTGTCAGGCACACGTTCATAGGTGAGAATGATGATGAGTGTCACGGATCATCACATTCATCAAGTTGAAGAACAAGTGATATCTTAGAACAAGAACAAGCGGAATTGAATAGAAGAACAATAGTAATTGCATTAATACTCGAGGTACAGCAGAGCTCCACACCTTAATCTATGGTGTGTAGAAACTCCACCGTTGAAAATACATAAGAACAAGGTCTAGGCATGGCCGAATGGCCAGCCTCCCAAAGTGATCAAAAGATCTAAAGAACAAAAGATTCCAAAGATCCCCAAAGATCCAGAATACAATAGTAAAAGGTCCTACTTATAGAGAACTAGTAGCCTAGGGTTTACAGAGATGAGTAAATGACATAAAAATCCATTTCCGGGCCCACTTGGTGTGTGCTTGGGCTGCGCATTGAAGCATTTTCGTGTAGAGACTCTTCTTGGAGTTAAACGCCAGCTTTGGTGCCAGTTTGGGCGTTTAACTCCCATCCTTGTGCCAGTTCCGGCGTTTAACGCTGGGAATTCTGAGGGTGACTTTGAACGCCGGTTTGGGCCATCAAATCTTGGGCAAAGTATGGACTATCATATATTTCTGGAAAGCCCAGAATGTCTACCTTCCAACGCCGTTGAGAGCGCGCCAATTGGGCTTCTATAGCTCCAGAAAATCCACTTCGAGTGTAGGGAGGTCAGAATCCAACAGCATCTGCAGTCCTTTTTAGTCTCTGAATCAGATTTTTGCTCAGGTCCCTCAATTTCAGCCAGAAAATACTTGAAATCACAGAAAAACACACAAACTCATAGTAAAGTCCAGAAAAGTGAATTTTAACTAAAAACTAATAAAAATATACTAAAAACTAACTAGATCATACTAAAAACATACTAAAAACAATGCCAAAAAGCGTACAAATTATCCGCTCATCACAACACCAAACTTAAATTATTGCTTGTCCTCAAGCAACTGAGAATCAAATAAGATAAAAAGAAGAGAATATGCAATAAATTCTAAAAACATCTATGAAGATCAGTATTAATTAGATGAGCAGGGCTTTTAGCTTTTTGCCTCTGAACAGTTTTGGCATCTCACTCTATCCTTTGAAATTCAGAATGATTGGCTTCTTTAGGAACTCAGAATCCAGATACTGTCATTGATTCTCCTAGTTAAGTATGATGATTCTTGAACACAGCTACTTTATTGAGTCTTGGCCGTGGCCCAAAGCACTCTGTCTTCCAGTATTACCACCGGATACATACATGCCACAGACACATAATTGGGTGAACCTCTTCAGATTGTGACTCAGCTTTGCTAGAGTCCCCAATTAGAGGTGTCCAGGGTTCTTAAGCACACTCTTTTTGCCTTGGATCACAACTTTATTTCTTTCTTTTTTTCTTCCCTTTTTTTCGTTTTCTTTTCTCCCCTTGTTTTTTCGTCCTTCTCTTTTTTTCTTTTTTTTTTGTATTCACTGCTTTTTCTTGCTTCAAGAATCATTTTTATGATTTTTCAGATCCTCAGTAACATGTCTCCTCTTTCAAGAGCCAACATTCATGAACCACAAATTCAAAAGACATATGCACTGTTTAAGCATACATTCAGAAAACAAAAGTATTGCCACCACATCAAAATAATTAAACTGTTATAAAATTCAAAATTCATGCAATTTTTTTCTTTTTTTTTAATTAAGAACATTTTTCATTCAAGAAAGGTGATGGATTCATAGGACATTTATAACTTTAAGGCATAGACACTAAGACACTAATGATCACAAGACACAAACATAGATAAACATAAGCACTAAAATTC
The DNA here is from genome assembly GCF_003086295.3 of Arachis hypogaea. Lineage (NCBI taxonomy): Eukaryota > Viridiplantae > Streptophyta > Magnoliopsida > Fabales > Fabaceae > Arachis > Arachis hypogaea. The sequence continues at coordinate 17,685,592 of NC_092038.1, read as the reverse complement.
GAAAAACAGGAAAATAAAGAACAAGGAAATTAAAGAACGGGTCCACCTTAGTGATGGCGGCTTGTTCTTCCTCTTGAAGATCCTATGGAGTGCTTGAGCTCCTCAATGTCTCTTCCTTGTCTTTGTTGCTCCTCTCTCATGATTCTTTGATCTTCTCTAATTTCATGGAGGAGGACAGAGTGTTCTTGGTGCTCCACCCTTAGTTGTCCCATGTTGGAACTCAATTCTCCTAGGGAGGTGTTTAGTTGCTCCCAATAGTTTTGTGGAGGAAAGTGCATCCCTTGAGGCATCTCAGGGATTTGATGATGAGAGGGGTCTCTTGTTTGCTCCATCCTCTTCTTAGTGATGGGCTTGTCCTCATCAATGGGGATGTCTCCCTCTATGTCGACTCCAACTGAATAACAGAGGTGACAAATGAGATGAGGAAAGGCTAACCTTGCCAAGGTAGAGGACTTGTCCGCCACCTTATAAAGTTCTTGGGATATAACCTCATGAACTTCTATTTCTTCTCCAATCATGATGCTATGAATCATGATAGCCCGGTCTATAGTGACTTCGGACCGGTTGCTAGAGGGAATGATTGAGCATTGGATAAACTCCAACCATCCCCTAGCCACGGGCTTGAGGTCATGCCTTCTCAATTGAACCGACTTTTCTCTTGAATCTCTCTTCCATTGGGCGCCCTCTTCACAAATGTCTGTGAGGACTTGGTCCAACCTTTGATCAAAGTTGACCCTTCTAGTGTAAGGATGTTCATCTCCTTGCATCATGGGCAAGTTGAATGCTAACCTTACATTTTCCGGACTAAAATCCAAGTATTTCCCCCGAACCATAGTAAGCCAATTCTTTGGATCCGGGTTCACACTTTGATCATGGTTCTTGGTGATCCATGCATTGGCATAGAACTCTTGAACCATTAAGATTCCAACTTGTTGAATGGGGTTGGTAAGAACTTCCCAACCTCTTCTTCGGATCTCATGTCAGATCTCCAGATATTCACTCTTTTTGAGTGAAAAAGGGACCTCGGGGATCACCTTCTTCAAGGCCACAACTTCATAGAAGTGGTCTTGATGCACCCTTGAGATGAATCTCTCCATCTCCCATGACTCGGAGGTGGAAGCTTTTGCCTTCCCTTTCCTCTTTCTAGAGGTTTCTCCGGCCTTGGATGCCATAAATGGTTATGGAAAAACAAAAAGCAATGCTTTTACCACACCAAACTTAAAAGGTTTGCTCGTCCTCGAGCAAAAGAAGAAAGAAGAGAGTAGAAGAAGAAGAAATAGAGGAGATGGAGATGGCTTTGTGGTTCGGCCAAAGGGGGAGAAGTAGTGTTTAGGTTGTGTGAAAATGAAGGAGTGAAAATGGGTTTATATAGGGGTGGGGGAGGTTTATGGTTCGGTTATGGGAGGGTGAGTTTGGGAGGGAAAGTGCTTTGAATTTGAATGGTTGGGTAGATGGGGTTTTATGAAGGATGGATGTGAGTGGTGAAGAGAAAGATGGGATTTGATAGGTGAAGGGTTTTTTTGGGGAAGAGGTGTGGAGATGATTGGTGAATGGGTGAAGAAGAGAGAAAGTGGTGGGGTAGGTGGGGATCCTGTGGGGTCCACAGATCCTGAGGTGTCAAGGAAAAGTCATCCCTGCACCAAATGTCATGCAAAAATGCGTTTTGAGCCAATTCTGGCGTTAAACGCGGGGCTGGTGCCCATTTCTGGCGTTTAACGCCAAGTGCTTGCCCTTTTCTGGCGTTTAACGCTAGTCTGGTGCCCCTTTCTGGCGTTAAACACCCAGAATGGTGCCAGACTGGGCGTTAAACGCCCATCTGCTAGCCTTACTGGCGTTTAAACGCCAGTAGGTTCTTCCTCCAGGGTGTGCTGTTTTTCTTCCTGTTTTTTTATTCTATTTTTGCTTTTTCAATTGATTTTGTGACTTCTCATGATCATCAACCTACAGAAAACATAAAATAACAAAGGAGAATAGATAAAATATAACATTGGGTTGCCTCCCAACAAGCGCTTCTTTAATGTCAGTAGCTTGACAGAGGACTCTCATAGAGCCTCACAGGTGCTTAGAGCAATTTTGGAACCTCCCAACACCAAACTTAGAGTTTGAATGTGGGGGTTCAACACCAAACTTAGAATTTGGTTGTGGCTTCCCAACACCAAACTTAGAGTTTGACTGTGGGGGCTCTGTTTTGAGAGAAGCTCTTCATGCTTCCTCTCCATGGTGACAGAGGGATATCCTTTAAATACAAAGGATTCTTCATTCACTTGAATGATCAATTCTCCTCTATCAACATCAATCACAGCCTTTGCTGTGGCTAGGAAGCGTCTGCCAAGGATGATGGATTCATCCATGCACTTCCCAGTTTCTAGGACTATGAAATCAGCAGGGATGTAGTGGTCTTCAACTTTTACCAGAACATCCTCTACAAGTCCATAAGCTTGTTTCCTTGAGTTGTCTGCCATCTCTAGTGAGATTTTTGCAGCTTGCACCTCAAAGATCCCTAGCTTCTCCATTACAGAGAGAGGCATGAGGTTTACACTTGACCCTAGGTCACACAAGGCCTTCTTGAAGGTCATGGTGCCAATGGTGCAAGGTATTGAAAACTTCCCAGGATCCTGTCTCTTTTGAGGCAGTTTCTGCCTAGACAAGTCATCCAGTTCTTTGGTGAGCAAAGGGGGTTCATCCTCCCAAGTCTCATTTCCAAATAACTTGTCATTTAGCTTCATGATTGCTCCAAGGTATTTAGCAACTTGCTCTTCAGTGACATACTCATCCTCTTCAGAGGAAGAATACTCATCAGAGCTCATGAATGGCAGAAGTAAGTTCAATGGAATCTCTATGGTCTCTTTTTGAGCCTCAGATTCCCATGGTTCCTCATTGGGGCACTCATTGGAAGTCAGTGGACGTCCATTGAGGTCTTCCTCAGTGGCGTTCACTGCCTCTTCCTCCTCTCTTAATTCGGCCATGTTGATGGCTTTGCACTCTCCTTTTGGATTTTCTTCTGTATTACTTGGAAGAGTACTAGGAGGGAGTTCAGTAATTTTCTTGCTCAGCTGACCCACTTGTGCCTCCAAATTTCTAATGGAGGACCTTGTTTCAGTCATGAAACTTTGAGTGATTTTGATTAGATCAGAGACCATGGTTGCTAAGTCAGAATTGTTCTGCTTAGAACTCTCTGTCTGTTGCTGAGAAGATGATGGAAAAGGCTTGCCATTGCTAAACCTGTTTCTTCCACCATTACTATTGTTGAAACCTTGTTGACGTCTCTGTTGATCCTTCCATGAGAGATTTGGATGATTTCTCCATGAAGGATTATAGGTGTTTCCATAGGGTTCTCCCATGTAATTCACCTCTTCCATTGAAGGGTTCTCAGGATCATAAGCTTCTTCCTCAGATGAAGCCTCCTTAGTACTACCTGGTGCATTTTGCATTCCAGACAGACTTTGAGAAATCATATTGACCTGTTGAGTCAATATTTTGTTCTGAGCCAATATGGCATTCAAAGTGTCAATCTCAAGAACTCCTTTCTTCTGACTAGTCCCATTGTTCACAGGATTCTTTTCAGAAGTGTACATGAATTGGTTATTTGCAACCATTTCAATCAGCTCTTGAGCTTCTGTAGGCGTCTTCTTCAGATGAAGAGATCCTCCAGCAGAGCTATCCAAAGACATCTTGGATAGTTCAGAGAGACCATCATAGAAAATACCTATGATGCTCCATTCAGAAAGCATGTCAGAGGGACACTTCCTGATTAATTGTTTGTATCTTTCCCAAGCTTCATAGAGGGATTCTCCTTCCTTCTGTCTGAAGGTCTGGACTTCCACTCTAAGCTTACTTAATTTTTAAGGTGGAAAGAACTTTGCCAAGAAGGCATTGACTAGCTTTTCCCAAGAGTTCAGGCTTTCTTTAGGTTGTGAGTCCAACCATGTCCTAGCTTTGTCTCTTACAGCAAAAGGGAATAGCATAAGTCTGTAGACCTCAGGGTCAACCCCATTAGTCTTGACAGTGTCACAGATTTGCAAGAATTCAGCTAAAAACTGATGAGGATCTTCCAATGGAAGTCCATGGAACTTGCAATTCTGTTGCATTAGAGAAACTAATTGAGGCTTAAGCTCAAAGTTGTTTGCTCCAATGGCAGGGATAGAGATGCTTCTCCCATAGAAATCGGGAGTAGGTGCAGTAAAGTCACCCAGCACCTTCCTTGCATTGTTGGCATTGTTGTTGTTTTCGGCTGCCATGTGTTCTTCTTCTTTGAAGATTTCTGTTAGGTCCTCTACAGAGAGTTGTGCCTTGGCTTCTCTTAGCTTTCGCTTAAAGGTCCTTTCAGGTTCAGGATCAGCCTCAACAAGAATGCTTTTGTCTTTGCTTCTGCTCATAAGAAAGAGAAGAAAACAAGAAAATGTGGAATTCTCTATGTCACAGTATAGAGATTCCTTGAGGTGTCAGAGGAAAAGAAAAATGGAAGGCAGAGGTAAAAAAATTCGAACTTATCAAGAGAGATGGAGTTCGAATTGTACATTAAGGAATAGTGTTAGTCCATAAATAGAAGGAGGTGAGAAGAAGGGAAGTAGTATTCGAAAATTAAGTAAAGGTTTTTTTTTGAAAACGTTTTGAAAAACCCTAATTGATTTTCGAAAATAAAAGTGGGAAAGAAATCAAGTGATTTTTGAAAAAGAATTTGAAATTAGAAATCAAGAAGATTTGATTGAAAGCTATTTTGAAAAAGATGTGGTTAAGAAGATATGATTAGTTTTAAAAAGATGTGATTGAGAAGATATGATTTGAAAAACATTTTAAAAAGATTTGATTTTAAAAATTAATAACTTGGCTAACAAGAAAAGATATGATTCAAACATTAAACCTTTCTCAACAGAAAAGGCAACATACTTGAAATGTTGAATCAATTCATTAATTGATAGCAAGTATCCTTAAAAATGGAAAGAAATCAATTTTGAAAACATATGATTTGAAAAAGATTTGAATTTGAAAAATTTTGAAAACTTGAAAAAAAATTTGCATTGAAAACAAAATCTTCCCTCTTGTGCCATCCTGGCGTTAAACGCCCAGAATGGTGCACATTCTGGCGTTTAACGCCCAAATCTCTACCCTTTTGGGCATTAAACACCCAGCCAGGCACCCTGGCTGGCGTTTAAACGCCAGTCTGTCTTCTTCACTGGGCGTTTTGAGCGCCCAGCTTTTTCTGTGCAATTCCTCTGCTGAATGTTCTGAATCTTCAATTCTCTATATTATTGACTTGAGAAGACACAAATTAAAAATATTTTTGAATTTTTAATAGTGAGGAATAATCAAAATGCAACTAAAATCAAATAACAATGCATGCAAGACACCAAACTTAGCAGTTTGTATACTACTGACACTAATGAGAATGCATATGAGACACATAAACACTCAAGTCAAGAGAATTCAAAGATCAGAGTAAGAAATCATCAAGAACAACTTGAAGATTAATGAAGACACATGCATGAGTGCAAGAAGAACAAAAACATGCAATTGACACCAAACTTAACATGAGACTCTAGACTCAAACAAGAAATTTTTTGGATTTTATGATTTTGTAAATTTTTTTTTTTGCTTTTTCGAAAATTAAGTGGAAAAAGAAAATAAAGGTATCAAAATTCTTAATGAGAATTCCAGGAATCATGCAATGTTTAGTCTAAGACTCCGGTCCAGGAATTAGACATGGCTTCACAGCCAGCCAAACTTTCAAAGAAAGCTTCGGTCCAAAACACTAGACATGGCCAAAGGCCAGCCAAGCCTTAGCAGATCACTGCTCCAATAGCAAGATTGATAGAGATCAACAAGCTCTTGTGATGATAAGTTGAAACCTCGGTCCAATAGAATTAGACATGGCTTCATAGCCAGCCAGACTTCAATAGATCATCATGAAACACTAGAATTCATTCTTAAGAACTCTGAAGAAAAAATACCTAATCTAAGCAACAAGATGAACCGTCAGTTGTCCATACTCGAACAATCCCTGGCAACGGCGCCAAAAACTTGGTGCACGAAATTGTGATCACTACAACTCAAATAATCCAAAATCTTGGTGCTCAACACCATGGCATAAACACAACTTCGCACAACTAACCAGCAAGTGTACTGGGTCGTCCAAGTAATAAACCTTACGCGAGTAAGGGTCGATCCCACAGAGATTGTTGGTATGAAGCAAGCTATGGTCACCTTGTAAATCTTAGTCAGGCAAACTCAAATGGATATGGGTGATATACGAATAAAACATAAAGATGAAGATAGAGATACTTATACAATTCATTGGTGGGAATTTTAGATAAGCGTATGGAGATGCTTGGTCCCTTCCGTCTCTCTGCTTTCCTACTGTCTTCATCCAATCCTTCTTACTCCTTTCCATGGCAAGCTTATGCAAGGGTTTCACCGTTGTCAGTGGCTACCTCCCATCCTCTCAGTGGAAATGTTCAACGCACCCTGTCACGGCACGGCTATCCATCTGTCGGTTCTCAATCAGGCCGAAATAGAATCCAGTGATTCTTTTGCGTCTGTCACTAACGCCCCGCCCTCAGGAGTTTGAAGCACGTCACAGTCATTCAATCATTGAATCCTACTCAGAATACCACAGACAAGGTTAGACCTTCCGGATTCTCTTGAATGCCGCCATCAGTTCTAGCCTATACCACGAAGACTCTGATCTCACGGAATGGCTGGCTCGGTTGTCCGGCGAGTGCTCGGTTGTCAGGCGATCAACCATGCATCGTGTATCAGGAATCCAAGAGATATCCACCCAATCTAAGGTAGAACGGAGGTGGTTGTCAGGCACACGTTCATAGGTGAGAATGATGATGAGTGTCACGGATCATCACATTCATCAAGTTGAAGAACAAGTGATATCTTAGAACAAGAACAAGCGGAATTGAATAGAAGAATAATAGTAATTGCATTAATACTCGAGGTACAGCAGAGCTCCACACCTTAATCTATGGTGTGTAGAAACTCCACCGTTGAAAATACATAAGAACAAGGTCTAGGCATGGCCGAATGGCCAGCCTCCCAAAGTGATCAAAAGATCTAAAGAACAAAAGATTCCAAAGATCCCCAAAGATCCAGAATACAATAGTAAAAGGTCCTACTTATAGAGAACTAGTAGCCTAGGGTTTACAGAGATGAGTAAATGACATAAAAATCCATTTCCGGGCCCACTTGGTGTGTGCTTGGGCTGAGCATTGAAGCATTTTCGTGTAGAGACTCTTCTTGGAGTTAAACGCCAGCTTTGGTGCCAGTTTGGGCGTTTAACTCCCATCCTTGTGCCAGTTCCGGCGTTTAACGCTGGGAATTCTGAGGGTGACTTTGAACGCCGATTTGGGCCATCAAATCTTGGGAAAAGTATGGACTATCATATATTGCTGGAAAGCCCAGAATGTCTACCTTCCAACGCCGTTGAGAGCGCGCCAATTGGGCTATTGTAGCTCCAGAAAATCCACTTAGAGTGCAGGGAGGTCAGAATCCAACAGCATCTGCAGTCCTTTTTAGTCTCTGAATCAGATTTTTGCTCAGGTCCCTCAATTTCAGCCAGAAAATACCTGAAATCACAGAAAAACACACAAACTCATAGTAAAGTCCAGAAAAGTGAATTTTAACTAAAAACTAATAAAAATATACTAAAAACTAACTAGATCATACTAAAAACATACTAAAAACAATGCCAAAAAGCGTACAAATTATCCGCTCATCAATAGGGTGGCCCACTTATCAAAAGACTCTTGCAAATAATTTGTCTCTGACTTAATAGTCATTATTTTAACACATGCAAACAACTGCGAATGAACGCAACCCTCAAACAATGGTCTCATAGCAGATTCTAACCGATGATAAAATATCTTTGCATTCGGGTTAAGCTCTTGTTCAGACTTTTCCAATTTCGTAACACTTGTTGTATCCAAAGTCATGTCTTCCATGTTTAGTTCTCTTTCCACCCGAACCCTCGTTGATCGACAGCCAAACCTATTCGAATTCGAGGCAGACCTATTAATTCCTTGTTCATCCACTTCTACATGCTCCGTCCACATCGAATACCCGTCATTGTACCTGTTACAGTAAAGGTGAAGTATAATATCCGCAGGTCTTAGTCAGCCGACACTTTTCACATGGACACCTAGATACCCCTTCAGACCTAAACGGTTCCATGCTAAATACATGTCCAACAAACGCGTCAATCCCCTCAACGAATTCAAGTTTTAATCCCCCCGGGTCCACTGTTATCCCTATCATACATCCATAGACGATGACTTGGAATCATATTGAATCATACACCCTAGAATTTGACGAACAAGACAAAATTATTACATTTTTTACAAAATCTGGCAAAGCATACCCTATAATTAGAATCTTCTGCAAACCAAGTAAGATTTAAAACAAATCACACCAAATTTCGGCAGAACTTTTTCTTAATTTAGAGGCATCCATAAAATAAATATAACAATTTTCATGGTGAAAGAAGTTGCAAGTATATATTAGAACAAACACAAATTCAATAACATATCAAATCCTAACCGTTGTAGTATGCAACGTGTTATAACCACAATTTTCCAGCAAACAAGGGTTTCGAGAAAGCGCCTCTACGCAATTTTCTCCCACTTCTGTCCTAAAATACTATCCTAGAAAAAGTAAGTCGAACATAAAAATTAGACAATTAATTATAATTAGAGATAGAAAACCTACCTGAAACACAGATGCACAGAATACGGAAGAAGCAAAATCTAATTAATCTTAGAGAAATACCACCGTCCTAATAAAAAAGAAAATTTATTAAACTCACAAAGTGAAACTAAGTAATTCAACAAACTACACAAAGTCATCCACCAACAATATCGAACACTCTTAATCTCATCATACTTAACATATATTAACTTAATTATAATGTCTATTTACGATAAATTAACATAAGAATTCCTAATCACAAACTTCATTTCCCTATTTTAATCAATAATTTGATAATAAAATACAAAAAAAATTCCTAAACTCATAAAAGAAATTCAAAAAAACTAAAAATCACAATCCAAACTCTAACCACAAACTCCATTACCATAGTTTAATCAATAATTTGGTAAAATACCTAACCAAACCCTAAAGTCACACAAAAAATCTGAAAAACAATAAAAAAAATTATTTCAAATTATAATCACAAACTTCATTACACTAATTTAGTCAATAACTTCATAAACTATTTAACAAGAACTCTAAACTCACATAAAAATATTAATAAAATTAAAAAACTATGTTAAAATTATCTTTTATAGTGGCTGCAGGATGCTGGAAACGTAGTGGTAGTCGTAATGACGGCAATGGCCACCGAGAACAGCAGTGGCGTTCGCAACTTTTCCAGTAGTGACCAACAGCTCCAGCAGTGAAAACGTCTAGCGGCGGTGGCACTAGAGGCTTTGGCAAGTGACGGCAATGCTAGCAGCACATCCTCCGATGAGAAAACACGAGAGGAGAGAGAGTCAACTCGGACAAGTAAGGGTGGAAAGTTCGCGTTTGAATTTTAAACTAGTGTTGTCGTCAGAATACTTTGACGGTAAATTAGTCAAACACAGTATTTTATTAAAGCGATTTACTGTCGAAAAAATTCGACGATAAAGTTGGCGCCAACAAATTATATTTCGCGCCACTAATCACCGTCAGATTTAGCGTTGGAATATAAAATTTGACGGCAAATAAACATTTTGGGAAATCTAACCTGCCTTGTATTCGACGCAAAATCTGACGCTAAATCCACCGGTAGTCATTGCTGCTAATTTGATGATAACTCCGACGGTACTCAACATTTTTTTTTTGTAGTAAGGCCAATGTATTCGGGATATGTATATTATTTAACAATTTAACTACAATGTTACGTACTCATATTATTCTACTCGTACGATTAATTTAATATTCAATTTAAAATATAGTTCGTAAGTATAAAAATATAATTTTTAAAATAATAAAAAATTAATAATTTTATTTGAATTGATTTAAAAATAAAAAATTAATATATTTTGTTAATTGTTAGTATGTGCGTGATTTGAAATCACTAATTTTAAATTAGTGAAAGACAAAATTTACAACTATATAATTGTATTTATAAGTATAAGAAATTTAATCTCAAAATAAAAAAATATATTTATAGATGATTTACCTCAATTTACAAAATAAAAATCGGTATAATTTATTATTATTTATATCGAAATAGATTGATTTATCTGTAATTTTTTTTATTACTACTTATGAATCATTAGAACCTTTTATTTTGTCTGACTGTCTTACGTTTCTAACATGAACTAAAAACGTACACATTAAAAAGAAGTGGATAATTGGAATTAGAGAAAGTAGTTATCAATTTCACCTTAATTCTAGATGCTAACGGTTTAGAGTAGAATTCGTTAATACTAAACCAATTCAAATTTTAACTGTCTATTAATTTTAATATTTTTAAAATTAATATAATTTATTATGATTTAAATAGTATTCATTTAATTTTATTTATCAATTTAATTAAATTTTATTCAAAAATATCAATTTAAAATTATTTTTGTATTTGGTTTAATTTAAAATTTATGTGAAATTGTATCCTACCACTAATTTAAAACTAATAATTTAAAATTGCATACGTATTATTAAATAATTGTAACAAAATATATTAATTTTTATTTTTTAAATCGTCTAAATAAAATTATTAATTTTTATTATTTTGATAAATTAAATTTTTATACTTTTAAATTATATTTTTAAATTAAATATTTAATTAATCATACGAGTAAAATAATACCAATACATAATATTATGATTAAATTGTTAAATAATATACTTATTTGGGCTACACTAACAATCTAACATTAACTGCATTGTGGTTATATCTCAATTATTGAGTATTCGTTTTATGGACAACTGCGGTGACTAAGTACCCAAGATAAATTGTTTAATGTAATTTAGATACAGTACTCCATATATATAAAATTATGTACATCAATAAATATTATGTGTATTACGAATTTCAGTAAATAACATATAATTCATTTAAATAAAACAAATCTCTTAATTTTTGCTTAATTTAACTGTGGTAATAAATTTTAAATATTTAATAATTATTTATTTTATATTTTAAATTAAATATTAATTTTCAATCCTTTTTTATAGGATTGACACCACCATTTTAAAAATTAAAACATGTAAAAATTCTTCGTACCAAAAATTAATTTTATATAAAATTAACTGGACTGAATTTCTACTATTATAACAATTACCTTAAAAAATATTAGAATGTCAATAAAATTAATTGTTTATAGACGATAATTAACTATTAATATTTAAAAATATATTATTAAATTATTAAAAAAATTAAATTAAAAATGAAAAATATTAAAAATAATAAATTCTGAACAATTCCAGCTCCTTTTATACATGCTTGGCGTGAAAATAAATCAAATCAATCTTCAATGTTATAGGGTCTTATCTTTATATATGAACAAATTAAAATCAACAATAAAAGAAAAGAAAAAACAAGTCATCATCCCTAAACAGCAATTAAGTAATTAATAATACATCAATCTTAGACTTCCTCCATCCCCCCCCCCCCCTCTTCTCTTTTTTCTTCCCCCCTTTTCTCCCTTTTTTTTATCGCTTGAAACTACATATAAACAAACAAAACCTATATATAAATGTCTAAGAAGAAATCAGACACGGATTATAAAGGTTCAGAACACACTGAAAAGAATGTAACTTTCGGTCCTCTTATATGTAACGAAGCACCTAAACTTTGGTTAATTATTATAAAAAAAAAATTATAACAGTTTTTATTTTCATATTTATTCAAAGATGATCATATTCTCAAAAGAAAAATACTGAGTTCAGGTCCTCCACTACCATCAGGATTCAACATGTAGAAAGCTTCCGAGTCACGGCTTCCAACGACTCGTTCAAACCTCGCTCTCATGTACATCAACTCGCCCTCTGACCCGCCGTTGCTTTCTTTCTCCCCGTCTTCCAGCAGCGGCATTACGCCCGCGCCAACGGACACACTCTGAACCGTTCTCAGCACGTGCCACTCACGCTCCCCGCACGTTCGCGACACCGCGTAACCGCACTTCCTACCGTTGCAGTACATAGTCCAGGCCGGCTCCTGGAAGAGCTTCCTGTGCCGGCCGCCGTGAGAGGCGGCGGAGTGGACCTTCTCGCACTCGAGCGCGATGCGGACGAGGCCGGAGGACATCTCCTTGACGAGAGAGGCGGTAGAGATGGCGAGCTCGAGGAGGAGGAGAGGCTCCTCCCGCGGGTCGAGCTGGACGGCGAAGGAGATATGGCCGCGGCGGTGGCCAAAGAGTGTTCCGGTGACTTTTCGACCAGTGGAAGGGGTTATGGACAAGTTGGAAGGTATAGTGAAAAATTTGCATGCTGGGATCATTGTAGGGAAGGTGAAGATGCACAGGAAAGAGCGCATTAGAACTGAGAGTTTGTTGTTATTGTTGGTTCTTGTTCTTCTTGTTGTTGTTGGTGGTGGTGATGATTGGTTATTCTTGAAGGAGGAGGAGGAGGAGATGGAGGGGGAGGAACCTCGCCGTACGAGGAGCTTTTCGGCAACGTCGTCGGGGTCGGAGAGGCGGAAGAGGGAGTGGTGGTTGGAAGGGGTTATTCTTCTGGTGCTTGTTAATCTTGTGGCGATGGTGCTGGTGCTTCTTTGGAGGATGAGGTTTTGTTCTTGTTTTCTCATGATGTATACGTGAGTGTTAATTACTTTAGTTTGTTATGGAAATGGAGAAGGTTGAAGTTCTAAAAGAGAATGAGGTATTGAATTTTTTGGGAAAGAAAAGTGTTGGTTAGGAAGAGTGTGATTGAAGCTTCTAACGAAGAGAGAGAGAGAGAGAGAGAGGGGGGGGGGTGGTTGAAAGGGGGCCGACAAGGGTGATAATAGTGTTGGCGTCGGGAGTAGGAGGGGAGGAATATAAAGGGGGATGTGGAGGCTTGTGCTTCATCATCATCATTTTTTGTTGGACTTTAGTTTTGTTGCTTGACGAGTGATTTTTTTTTCCACCTTCTTTTAAGGGTCCTACTCTACAGTCCAACATTATTATAATCTATGAGTAAACGGTTATTATTTGTTCTTTAAATTGATCTTAAAGATTTTTTAATAAAATTTATTGTTTAAAAATTTTAAATTAATCATGTTTTTATGTTAGTTTTTTTTATCATTTTGTTTCTTCATGGTGTGAAAATTTATTAATATAATACGTTGAATGATACCTCAACACATATCTAAAAATCTTAATTGAGTATTAATATGATTAATTTATAAAATTAGATCAAATTAATTTTAAATTGAAGATTTTTAATATCTTAAGTTCTCTCCACAATTAAGTTTTGATTTGATTTAATTTTATAAACTTATTATATTGAATTAAGAATCTTAAATGTGTATTGGAATGTCACTTAACGTGTTACATTAGTAAATTTTGACGCCATTAACAAACAAAATGACGGAAGAACTAACATAACTAATTTAAAATTTTTAAAAAATAAATTTGATTAAAAAATTTTTTTGAGACCAATTTGAAGAACGAATAATCTTTTAAGGACTAATTTGATTATTTATTTTATAATATATAAATTTTGTGAAAGTCTAAGTAAAAGCATTTGGGTGTATATGCTAAATGTTAGAATTTAACGAAATAAATAAATGGGAGAGAAAACATTTTATGATTGATATTTATGTGAGACTAATATAGATATAAAAAATTTTAGAGAACTAATTATAATATAATCCAACTCAATTCAGTTAACTTTTTTGTTTCTAATTTAAAATTTCAGAAAATAAAAATAATGGGGAGTTATTTTTTTTTTATGTAACTACTAACTAGTATGTTTTTTAACTAGTTGATTATAATTGGTTATATTTCAAGTTGGTTCCTAGCAAAATTCGATAGGAGAAACATATGGAAGATTAACCTCATATGTGTGACGTGTAATTATATTGGGGATTATGTTATTGGTGGGTTCTCGCTACCATGTATCGCTGCATTTTGATTCTGAAATATGGTAGGTATGGTCAAATAATTTGAATTTTTAAGAATGGTTAAGCCAATTTAAAGAGAGCATTGTACTCTACTATTGTGCCCTGAGTGATTTGAAACCTCTGTTCCGCGAGGACCTTTATAGAGAAACCAGGAATCGAACAACAAGAAGTTTTGAGAGAAGTAGTTAAGGAAAACTCAAAATCCTGATCTAATAAGTTTTGAGAAAGAGGATATTGTTTTTTTTTAAAGAGGTGGATGTGATTTATTAGAAAACTGCCACGGAAGTCTAATCGGGAGACTTATGGCAAATAGAGATTTAGAGGTGGAACAGTGGAGACTGCCTTTGGTGCAATATGGAACCATCCAAAAAAATTGCTTGTTAAAACTTACGGAGTAAACATTTTTTAAATTTTCCTTGTAAAGGAATTTAATACATTTTTTGAAAAGTAAGAGGTACGGTGATCAAGACCAGGCCTTAAAATTAGATATAACCAAGGTCTACGATAGGGTGGAATAGAAATTTGTTTGAACAGTTACGGAGAAATTTGGATTTTGTAAAAGATGGCTAGATTGGATTAAGGAGTACATTATTGATGCGTGGATATCTTTTTTATTTTTTTCTAGTGAATTTGTATTTAAATTGTTGAGTATAATCAAGAATTAATTATCTTTTAGTCACTATGGATGTTACTTTGAGTCTCGTGCAATTTTATTTATTTTAGGTAGCATTTGGCTGGATTTGATGGAGAGAAAGCTTGCACAAATAGAAGGAGCACAAGAATTAAAGGAGATAATCAGTGAAGAGCGACGCATGCGCTTGACACGTGCACGTGATTTGGAGATCTGTACAGTGACTCGTGCGCATACCTAACGCGTACGCGTGACACGCGAAGAAGACCATCAACGCATACGCGTGGTTGACGCGTACACGTGACATGCGTCACGTGCAAAAAATGCAGAAAACGCTGGGGCGATTTCTGGGTCCCATTTTGGCACTCAAGTAAGGCGCTGCTCTTCACCAAGTTAGGCATGGATCCTACGAAACAAGTGGTCTCCATCCATCAATTGAAGACTTGCTGATTGCTATAATTAATTCTGATTTAAATTTAAATTTGATTTTAAAATAGGAAAAGATATTATTTTAGTTTTAGGAAATAGATTTTAAATTAAAGGGGATTGGATTCCACTTTATATTCCGTACTTTACAGTTGACCAAAATCTTTATTTTCTTTCTGAACCATGAGCAACTAAACCTCCAGTGTTAAGGTTAGGAGCTCTGTCTATTGTATGGATTGATACTATTATTTTTTTATTTTAATTCATGTTTTGATTTATATTTCAAGAATTGTTTTCGTTCTTTAACTTATGAATTTGGGTGGAACAGAAGTATGACCCTCTTTCTAATTGAGTTCTTGTATAACTTGGAAAAGCTCTTTACTTGAACAACAGCTTGAAAATAATTTCTCCTAAATTCTAATTATCTGGATTTAACGGGATACGTGACATATAATCCTTTTATATTTGGATAATTAGGACTTTGTGGCATAATAACTAGAATTAAACTTCACTCCCTAATTGGAATTAATTGATCAAGGAATTGGCGATTGATGAAAGTTAGAGGAGATTAGAAAGGTCTAAGGAATTAGAGTCTAGTCACATATAGTTTGCCATGAATTAAATATTGTATGATTAAAATACTTAGTAAGAAAAATCAATCCGGAAAATAGATAACTCTGAAGTCTTAACTGCCTTCTTTATATTGTTTTCACCTCAATTTATTGCTTGCTCTCTGGTTCTCTAAATTACTGTTTAATGCTTTTGAACACTCAAACACTATTTTCTGCTTGCCTAACTAAGCCAATCACTCAACCATCGTTGCTTGATCCATCAATCCTTGTGGGATCGACCCTCACTCAACTGAGGTATTATTTGGTACGACCTGGTGCACTTGCCGGTTAGTTTGTGGTTGTAAATTCCGCACCAAGTTTTTTGCACCATTGCCAGGGATTGATATTGATTAACAACTATTAGTTGTTTGATTGCTTAGATTAGGCGTTTTACTTTTAATTTTATTTAAATTTTGCTTTAGTATTTTCGAGAAAAATATAAAATAAAAAAATCTAATACTAATATTTTTCTTAATTTGTAAAATTAAGTTTGGTGTTCCCTGTTTAGTCTTAATTTTAATAGTAATTTTTGAATTTTAGTGTTTGTTTTATTCAATACTTTTATCTCTTTACACATGTTACCTCATTGGGAATTCTCTGCACTATGACGTAGAAAGTTCCATCTTTTCTTGTTTTCTGTCTGTTTATACGCAGGAATAGAGACAAGAAACATCTCTTAGACTTTGATCCTGAACTTGAAAGAACTTTCAGGCGGCGTTTGTAACAAGCAAAACTTTACAAGGCTGCAGAATCCACTATGGATCCTAACGATGCTGCTAATGCCAATGTGGCAAATCCGAATGGGAATGAGCAACAAAGGAGAGTACTTGGCTCTTACTCTGCTCCTACTGCGGATCTTTATGGAAAAAGCATTGTGTTGCCTCCTATAGCTGCGAACAACTTTGAGTTGGAGCCACAATTGGTCACCCTAGTGCAACAAAACTGTCAGTATCATGGTCTTCCCCACGAAGACCCAAATCAATTTATTTTCAATTTTCTGCAGATTTGTGATACTGTGAAGACAAATGGAGTGTACCCAGAGGTGTACAAACTGATGCTCTTCCCGTTTGTTCTGAGGAATGGAGCAAAGCTATGGCTAGATTCCCAACCCAAGGAGAATTTGGATACTTGGGACAAGGTTGTTACTAAGTTCTTTACTAAATTTTTCCCACCAAAGAAGCTGACTAAGCTTAGGGTGGAGGTTCAGACCCTCAGGTAGAAGGATGGTGAAACTCTTTATGAAGCTTCGGAGAGATACAAGCTACTGACTAGGCAATGTCTTCCGGACATGTTCTCCAAGTGGACCCAACTAGATATCTTTTATGAAGGTTTGGGTGAAATGTCCAAGATGTGCTTAGATAATTCTGCTGGTGGTTCACTGCACAAGAAGAAGATACGGGAGGAGACTATTGAGCTTATTGAATTAATTGCTAGCAATAAATATTTATACTCATCTAACAGGAATCCTGTGAACTCTGAGGCTCCTTAGAAGAAGGGTGTTATGGAAGTAGAAGCTCTAAATGCTATTCTTGCTCAGAACAAGCTTATGTCTCAGTAAATAAGTCTACTTACTCAACACATGGGTGGCATGCAAGTCTCAGCTATCAACACCCAAAATCCACCTCAAGAGATCTCCTATGACATGACAGGTAATTTTGTACAAAATGAGAATTATGATTATGCTCAATCTTTTTCTGAATAGGTAAATTACATGGGGAGTGGTCCTAGAAACCCCAATAATGATCCATACTCTAAAACATACGATCTTGGGTGGATGGACCAACCTCAGAGATCTCAGAATTTCAACAATAATTCTCAGGGCGGTTTCCAATAGAACAATCATAATAACTGCCAATTTCAGTCTCATCAACAACAACCACCTCAGCAGGAAAATTCTCAATCCCAATAAGATTCTAATTGGGAGATGATGAGGAGTTTTATGCAGGAGACCAGAGCCTTCATTAGAAACTTAGAGGTGTAAATGGGCCAACTGAGCAAGCAAATACCTGAGAGGTCTGCAAATACAATTCAAAACTTGGAGATTCAGATGGGTCAATTAGCCACAAAGTTAATAAAATTGATAAGTGGACCATTAATAGCCTTCCTGGTAACACAATTCTAAATCCAAGAGAGGAATGCAAGGCTATCACCTTGATAAGTGGACAAGTGGCAAGTATAGAAGCACAAGTTAATGAGGAGCCAGTTGAAAAAGAAGCTCCAGAGGAGAAGAAGGAAGAAGTAGAGCACATCCCTCCAAAGCGTGCGGACAACCCATTCCCAGACTCTCTTGACACTTATCCTACATTGTCAAAGGCTCCTGAGTACAAGCCTAAAATGCCATATCCTCAGAGACTTCAAAAGAAGACTAAGGACAAGCAGTTTTCAAAGTTCTTGGAAGTCTTCAGAAAGTTGCAAATCAATATTCCTTTTGCTGAGGTTTTGGAGCGAATGCCTCTCTATGTCAAATTCATGAAGGAATTATTGTCAAAGAAGAAGCTTTTAAAGGGAGATGAGACAGTGGTCTTGACTAAGAAATGTAGTGCCATAATTCAGAATAACTTGCCAAGGAAGATGCCAGATCTAGGGAGCTTTCAAATTTCATGCACCATTGGGAGCACAACCTTTGAGAAAGCATTATGTGATCTTAGAGCAAGCATCAATTTAATGCCCTTGTCTGTGATGAAGAAGCTGCAAATCCAAGAGGCACAACCCACAAGGATAGCATTACAGATGGCAGACAAATCTATGAAGCCTACATACGGATTAGTGGAGAATATCTTGGTCAAAGTGGGTAAGTTCTTCCTCCCAGCAGATTTTGTGATTCTTGACACGGGAGGATGAGAATGCCTTTGTAATTCTAGGAAGACCATTCCTAGCCACTGGAAGAGCTCTGATTGATGTAGAAGTAGGTGAATTAGTGCTTAGAGTGCATGATGAGCAACTAGTCTTTCATGTCTTCAAAGATATACATTCAGTAGGTGAAGAAGAGAGGTGCATGCAGACTGAGCTTATTGATCCAAACCTTCAAGAACCCCCGGATGACGGACAGCAGAATCTGCAGCTCAAACTTCCTTTGGTGACAATCAATAGTTATCTCCCTTGATATCAAACCTAAGTTTGGTGTCGGAAATGCATCATCCACCAAGGAGGAGGTTCCCAAAAAGAAGAAAATACCCAGGGGATGGAGAAATAAGAAGATCCCCACTAAAGGTTTCTCCCCAGGAATGAAGGTGGTGTTGACTAACAATCCAATGTGGACTTATACAGTAAATAGAATCCTCTCTCTGGAGCATATTGAACTACTCTATGGAGACACAGGAAAGAAGTTCAAAGTAAGGAGTGAAGAACTGAGGACCTATGATCCTCCTCCTTAGAGGAGCTGACCGTCAAGCTAGTGACGGTAAAGAAGCGCTTGTCGAGAGGCAACCCGATAATTTTGTATCCTTAGTTATTTTTTGTAGTAGTGATTTTCTTATTTATTTGATTTTTATTGAGTTTTTACTATTTTTCTTTCGTTTTATGTGTGTTTTGATCATGCAGCTATTTTAGAATAGGAACCGAACACTTCGAAAATTTTTGCCTATCTCCAAGTTCAGCGTGGGAGAGTTGAAAAAAAAGCAGAAGAAGAAGAAAATTCACCCGAGAGATAGGTCGGAGTGGTGCTGGAAGCGTGCCTTGCGCACAAGCAAGACCACGCGTACGCGTCCATGACACGTGCGCGTCACTTGCGCATTTGCCAGATCACGCGTAAGCGTCCCTGACGCGTGACCCTGGAAATCGGCGTAAATAGGTGTTTGGCCAGCAAGTTGTGATGGCTTGGGGTTGGAATTGTGCTAAGAGCACAATCTCCATCACGTGTACGCATCCCTGACGCGTGCGCATCATTTTCACTTTGTCCCCATCCACGCGTGCGCGTACCTGACACGCACGCGTCATCTGTCTATCTAGCCCACATGCGCATCAACCTGAGAGTTGTGCGTGCGCATGCCTGATGCGCACGCGTCGATCGCGTCTCATCACTTACCTAGCGCGCCGCCCTGTTTTCATTCTCTCTCCCTCCCAAATCCTAATTCTCTCTCGTTCTTTTCCCCTTTTATTCTTCTTTTATCATACTAATGGCTTTTATGTCCCTCTCTGTTTTCAATTCTTCTTTGCTTGAGGCTAAGCAAACTTTTAAGTTTGGTGTTGACGCTTCGCTTATGGCTTTTCTGTTTAGCACCAAAGGGAGATGAATGTTCTTCACGAAGGAATGAGATGACCACCAGAATAACTAAGGTGGTTGAGTTCCTTTCATTCTATTTCTCTTCCTTTCTTATTTTGTTGTCTTCTGTTTTCTGTTGCTTTGATTTCTTGCATGATCTTTAGTACTTTTAGTTAAAAAAATAAATAAATAAAAGAAAAAAATTTTGCCTTATGTATTGCTCACTGATCTTGAATTTAAAAAGAAAAGAAAATAAGTGATGTATTGCTTGAGAAATTGAGTTTAATTTTAAGAGTAGTCTTATTTACTTAAATGTGGTGGTATTATTTGTGATTTTGAATGCATGACATGAACGGTACATATTTGAATTTGAATCAAAAGATGTTGATGTATAAGAAACAGGAATTTAGAGAATTATTATGACTCCTCTGAAATAAACAAAAATTTAATCTTTGAAGAAAAAGAAACAGCAAAAGAAAAAAAAACTACAAAAGCAAGGTCGAAGGCTCTGAGCATCAATGACTAGGGAGGTTAGACATGATTAAAAACTCAAAGAGTTGTTTCCCTAGTCATATGCTTGTGGTATTTTTGTGTCAAATACTCCTTGAGACAGAACACTTAGAGTCGAGACCAAGTACGTTTAACAGAGTATGCCAAAGGCTTTG
The DNA here is from genome assembly GCF_003086295.3 of Arachis hypogaea. Lineage (NCBI taxonomy): Eukaryota > Viridiplantae > Streptophyta > Magnoliopsida > Fabales > Fabaceae > Arachis > Arachis hypogaea. Next base: position 17,665,026 of record NC_092038.1, on the reverse strand, counting down.
AGCACCATTATCTGGGAGTAACTGAAAGAAAAATCAGAACTTAAAAGAAGTTCCCCAGTTAAGTGCTTGTGGTGTTTCTGTGTCAAGTAACCCTTGAGACAGAACATTTAAAGTCACGACTAGGCTCAAGGTGCAAAGCACCAAAGAAAAATAAATTAAAGAAAATTATGCTATGTTCAAGGATTAAACTGGAGTATAAAGATCAGAGAATTCATAATATGATCCAGATTCTAATTTCGAATGACACTGACATTTCTCTGATTCAAAGGAGAGTGAGATGCCAAAACTGTTCAAAATTACAATGAATAAACCCCATTTTAAGAATAGACTTATGCATGACTAAACTCTCACTTCTCATGCAAATTCACATCTTAATCATGCACATATTTTGGTTGCTTGAGGACAAGCAATAATTCAAGTTTGGTGTTGTGATGCGTGAGCATCTTTCTTATCTTTTCCTAGTGAATTTGCATTTAAATTGTTGGGTTTAATCAAGAATTAATTATCTTTTAGCCATTATGGATGCTACTTTGAGTCTCATGCAATTTTGTTTATTTTAGGTAGCATTTGACTGGATTTGATCGAGAGGAAGCTTGCACAAATAGAAGGAGCACAATAATTAAAGGAGATGATTAGCGAGGAGCGACGCATGCGCATACTTGACGCGTGCGCGTGATTCGGAGATCTGTACAGCGACGCGTGCGCGTACCTGACGCGTACGCGTGACACGCGAAGAAGACCATCGATGCATACGCGTGACTGACGCGTATGCGTGACTGACGCGTATGCATGACATGCACCACGTGCAAGTGGTCCCCATCCATCAATTGAAGATTTGCTGATTGCTATAATTAATTCTGATTTAAATTTAAATTTTATTTTAAAATAGGAAAAGATATTATTTTAATTTTAGGAAATAGATTTTAAATTAAAGGGGATTGGATTCCACTTTACATTCCGTACTTTACAGTTGACCAGAATCCTTATTTTCTTTCTGAACCTTGAGCAACTAAACCTCCACTATTAAGGTTAAGAGCTCTGTCTATTGTATGGATTAATACTATTATTTTTCTATTTTAATTCATGTTTTGATTTATATTTCAAGAATTATTTTTGTTCATTATCTTATGAATTTGGGTGGAACGAAAGTATGACCCTCTTTCTAATTGAGTTCTTGTATAACTTGAAAAAGCTCTTTACTTGAACAACAGTTTGAAAACAATTTCTCCTAAATTCTAATTATCTAGATTTAACGGGATACATGACATATAATCCTCTTATATTTGGATAATTAGGACTTTTGTGGCTAATAACTAGAATTAAACTTCACCCCCTAATTAGAATTAATTGACCAAGGAATTGGCGATTGATGAAAGTTAGATGAGACTAGAAAGGTCTAAGGAATTAGGGTCTAGTTACATATAGTTTGCTATGAATTAAATATTGTATGATTAAAATAATTAGTGAGAAAAGTTAATCCGAAAAATAGATAACTTTGAATCCTTAACTGCCTTCTTCATATTGTTTTCACCTCAATTTATTGCTTGTTCTCTGGTTCTCTAAATTACTGTTTAATGCTTTTGAACACTCAAACACTATTTTCTGTTTGCCTAACTAAGCCAATCACTCAATCATCGTTACTTGATCCATCAATCCTCGTGGGATCGACCCTTACTCACCTGAGTTATTACTTGGTACGATCCGTTGCATTTACCAATTAATTTGTAGTTGTAAATTCCGTATCAATTACAACAATTTTATATTCTATTAGTGTGGAAAGACAATTTTATAGTTACTTTAAATCTTGTAAACAATTACGATAAGGTAATTCTCACTGTCCCTATCTATTTTTTTATGTACTGAAAAATTTTTCCATCTCCTCCAAAAAAAAGAATGGAATAATGACTTGGCAGGTCTTAGGCTGAATTGGAAGTGTCCCACTATTAGCTACATTTTCTTCGTTGATGATTTCATTTTGTTCAGCAAAGCCGATCAACAGGGTCAGGAAAATATTCTTAAGGTCCTTCAAAAATATGCATAAGTGGCCAGATTGTTAATTCACTTGACATAAAATTACAAAATTTTAAGGACGAAAAAATCTTATTTTTCTATTAACATTTTGGAAAATTATTTTAAAATATTATTTCTAATGTCTTTTTGTAAAATATTTAATATTTAATTTTTTTTGTAATATTTTAAAATTTTTAAAAACTTATTTGTTGTTAATTTTTTTAAATTATTTTATCAGCAATGTATATTTTAAATATTATTTTAATAATTTACTCAAATTTTATTAAAGAAAAAGAGGCTACAAGGAAAGTTGAGGAAAAATTGGAAAAGATTACAAAAGTAGATACTTTTACTATGAATAAGAAGGAAGATCACATCATAAAAGTCGGGACCTGATCTCATATTACTGTATTGTTTGGAGTTTTAAAATTCTTTTTATTTATTAATATTATAATATATATTGGTACAATATTTTAGAGAGTATTTTATTATTAAAATTTTTAATGCATATTGATAAGATTATTAAGTAATTAATATATTATTTTTGTAAAACTACAAACATATTAATTATAACCTCCAAAATATATTTTTAATAAAATGACAATTATGATTATTATTGAGTTTTCTTTTTATGACTTACTATTACAAATTTAACATTATTTTATTGGTATATAAGTTATTAAAATTAGGATAAAATACATAATTAAATCAAACCCAAAATAATATTACATAATTCACCCAAAAAAAATCGTTACATAAATCACCTAAGTACATATTTTAATATAAATCGAATGAGATACATTTGATTTATAAATTTCCATGGTAAATCGAAGCTAATCAATTCGAATTACCATAAATAATACAAATCAAATCAAGTTGATTTATGCATGCATGACCAGTAAATCGAATCAGTTACCTTCCGATTTATGCATGCAAGATTTCGTTTTTTCTTATCTAAAAATTTAAGACGAATAAAAAATTTTATAAAAATTTTTATAATAAAATATTAAAAATTTAATTTTTGTTATCTAAAAAATTAAGATAAATAAAAATAAACATAAAAAAAATTATGTAGAATAACATGTAATATTGATATATTTAATAGGGTATAGTACTAAATTAGTTAGTCTCCTATATTTGGGCGTAATCCTGTTTTGGTCTTTAAGGTTTAAAGTGTCCTATTTGAATCCAAAAAAGTTTCATTTAGTTTTAATATACTCGTGAGATCAAAGTTAAATAATTAACGAAATGTCCTATATGACAGCAGTACAAAAACAAGGCCGATAATCTAGAAGAGAAGTACAAGCTACAGAGGCACAAAATCAACCGTGCATCAATACATTTATTTATCATTTTTTTAATGTATTTAGTGCCTCTGTAGCTTATACTTATTCTCCAGATTATTTACATTGTTCTTGTACTGCTGTCATGTAGGACATTTCGTTAATTATTTAACTTTGACCTCACAGTGGGACTACATTGAAGCCAAATAAAACTTTTTTAGATTCAAATAAGACAATTTAAACCTTAAAGAATAAAATAAAATTACGCACAAACATAAAGACCAATTTAATACTTTATCCTATTTAATAATATATAAATATATAATATGTATTAACTATTAAAATATACATAAACCATGTTGAATTAGTTATAAGTTCTACTTTTTATTTTATGACTTATTTTAGATATAATTATTTAATATGACAAAATTCTTGTTATATTATATTATTTTTTATTTTTGTAAAATATATTAAATCTTATGCTAGTTGAAGTACGTTTTCATATTCTATTACCATAAATTTTAGAATATTAGAATATGAAATTTTTTAACTTCAAAAATTTAGTTTATCCAACAAAATATATAAATAATTATATACTTTATAGAGTGAAAAATTTTATGGTCATAAAACTTCATTTTTTGTAATAGTTTAGTATTTTATTCTTTGTGTACTAAATAATTGCTACATCTTATAATAGTTTATATTTCAAACAGCTATATGCTACATAAAAATAATTTTATTAGAGTAACTATTTTGAAAATTCTTTTATAATATAGAATTTAATAAGTTTAAATCTCTATATTATACATATTTTTTTAGTTTTCATATAAGAACAAATAATTTTGTCTCTAAAACGATTAAATTTAATCAGTTTAGTTCTCAATTTCTTCCAAATTCAACCTAAGCCAATCTGATTGCACCCTAATTTCACAAATTAAACATTAGAAGCAACAACTCTAGTTACGAATTTAACGATAATATAATATTATTCTGCTCCTTAATTTGTGACTACTTACTTAAAATTATTAATAAATTTAGTTTTAACTATAAAAATCTAAAATTACATTCAACGATAGTGCAACTAAAGTAGATTCCACAATGTACAGGACGTGTGCCCTAGGTGTGGAGGGGAAGGAGAGATGGCTCTTCACTGTTTAGTATTCTGCCCATTTGCAAATCAGATTTAGCAATTATCCAACCTCAACATGGCATCAACAGTTAACCACAATCAACAACCATGGCATTGGTGGACGAAATTGAGCGAGCTTGCATGACGACAATCGCAAGGAAGGAAGGAATTGGCATTGGTGGCTATGCTAACTTGGGCAATCTGAAAAGGAAGAAACGCTAAAGTCTTTGAAGGAAAGGACCTTCCTCCTCAACAAATGTATACTCAAGCTAATGAACTCCACTCTGAATATTAAATACACAAACTCCACTAATTTCTTTCACTAGCTTTCTTTAGTTCAGACATGTAATCTAATCCCTACCTTTTCATTTCTTTCACTAGCTTTCTTTAGTTCAACAATGTAATTTATATTGACTTTTTCTTTTCTCCATGGTTATTATGTTTTGCTGTAAGGACATTTTGAAAAATTTCTCTCTCATTAATTGTTGTCCAAGTATGGACCAGACCACAACAATGTACTCATTTTATATGATGAAATGAATATTGTTTATCTTAGGAAAGAATAAAACCTAAAATAAACATCTCTAATAAAATCTTAAAAAAATTATACAGTATCTCAATGCATCTAAATTTATTTTTAATATTTTCTTTTTCTTTTGAAGTATCTTTTGAATTGGTTTGATTTTATATAATTTAATATTAGAGTTAGTTTGATTTTGAAAGAAATTTATTATTGGGATTGGTTCGATTTGAAAATAATTTGATACTAGAATTGGTTGAATTTTAAAAAATGATTGTGATTTGAAAATGGTTCAGGAATGTTTGGATGGGACTCGAAAAAGGTGACAGAGTCCAAATTTTAGAGGAGATGCTGTCGAAATTTTATAAAAACCGAAAGTTTCATTTGAAATGCTTATTAGAAGGATTTGGATTTTAATTTAGGATCTTGTAATTTGATTTAGAGTTATTCAGTAAAGAATGAATTGTGGTTAAAATGATGATTTGTGAATTTGATTAAGAGTTGAGGCACCAGAAAAAAAGGCAATGGTTTATCCACTTGCTTCCGGAAAGAGATGAGGAAGAAGAATGATGAAAACTGAGTTTGATTATGAAATTGAATGAATGTGATAAGTGAAACATGGTTAAAGTTGATTGATGACTAGTATGACTGTGTTTTCTCTCTGATTATAAGGGTGACAGGGCACCTATCCCTCTAATGGTGACAGGACACCTATTCCCTCCAATGGTGACAAGCCACATATTTCCCCTAATGGTGACAGGGCACATAATCCTTCTAATGGTGACAGGGCACGTTATCTCTCTAATGATATTAATGCGCAACAAAGAGACAGTGTCTGTGTTAGCTACCGGACATGTTGGGTTTGCCTATATAACCGACAAATGAGCTCATTAGCCATAGGGCAGACATGCATCATATGCACTTGCAATGCTTTGTTTGAGTTTGAAATTGTTTTGGTTTGCCTAATTGCTTAACTGTTATTAACTGCTATCTGAACTTTTTACTGTAAATGCTGTCCATACCTGTGTTTTTCTTGTCTGTTTTGCTTGTATTTGCTCTGGTATGGTATTTTTGCTGATTGAGTATTGGTGCTGGATTGATGATATTGTTGATTGATTTTGTGGTTAGTTTCTGATTAAGATTTAGTAAAGTATGAAATATTAAGCTGGTTCAATATAGACTTAATGAACATATATTTAGAACAGATTGGCCATTTATACTGTTAGAAAACTTTTAAGGTCCTTTTATATGAAAAGTGAGTTTGAATTTCTAAATAATTAACTAATTTCTTTTAAAAAGGTTTTGAATTTTTTTTTGGATGGTTAAACCGTCGATTTTCAAAAGATTCATAAGGCAACGATAATCACTGAGTTTGAAAATAGATTTCTCTTTAAATATCCTCTTATGACAATTCTAAAACTCTATAGCGAGACCGTGTGATTAGGTTCTCACCCCTACAGCTTTATCTTTTCAGGGAACGAATGAAGAATCTTCGGAAGAGTTTTGTTGCGTTTTTCTTATGTTATGTTTTAGTTTAGATATTATTTTCTTTCTCTCGCCTTTATTATTATTATTATCTTGTAAGAGGGATAGGAATTATATGTTGTGTATATATATTATATTTATAAGTTACTTATGTAAGTTTATGTATATTTGAATATACTTGTTTATTTTTAAGATAAAGTATTTTTTCGGTTTTTTTTTCAAAGAAAACAGCGGTATGGTTTCGAGTCAAAGACTCCTATTTTATTAATAAGTATATGAAGTCGTCGTAATACTTCTTGCTATCAGAATGGTGAAACCGGAAGCGTGACATTTTGATAGCAAGGGTGTTAAAATATGGTATGTAGGTGTTAAAGTACATAAATATCATGTGTCACGCATGCGGTAAAGGCTCACAAATGCAGTTGTATCCTTGCTAACCAAGTTGATTTGTTCTTTAAATTTCCTTTCTGGCATCATGTTTTATTCATCCTTTTAGACCCATAATGATCCTCCTGTATGTTGGTCCTAAAACACTTAAAGAAAGTACATCAATGCATTTTGTGGAATAAGGATGACAATCAGCCTAGAAATTCTAGATGAAAAGTATGCATTTTATACATTAATTCAACGACTGGACGAAGAATTCATAAGAGCATTTGATTATATAGAAATTATGCAAGTAAATTGATAAAAATCCTTAGCTTATAATCCAATTTTGTAAAGAGAAATTGAGATTCATCATAATACAAAAGGATTAACTTTGGTATGGAAAGCAGAATCTGATATACTTGTAATTTAGCATAGAAAATTAATCATATAGAGATTACACAAGTACTTAATCACTTTCCAATAAAGACAATTCTATCCAAGTGGGACAGTCCTACATTCAGAAGGTAGTAAATTAGATCACTACCTTTTATTAGTTAACTTTGACCCGATTGAAATAAAGAAAGAAAAAGATTTTGGTTTCAAGAATGTTGTTGTGATAGTATAAAAGTCACAAACATAATTAAACAAGTTTCGGAAATAGAACTAGAAGAATCTCTGATGTATATTTTTCATTCCAAATTAAACTAAAACACTGCAGACACAAATTGTTTGAATGGAAGAAAACTCTTCCCAAATCTCAAAGAAGGATCATTTAGCCCAAAGAAAAATTGAGACCGAAAAGGACAAAGCAGCACAAACTGATGGTATAACATTAAAACTCTTGGAAGCAGAGTTAGAGGATGCATATGAGAAACAAAAGCAATACTGGAAGGAAAAGTCTTGGGTTTAGTGGCTAAACTGAGATGATCAAAATATGAATTTTTTTTTTTTTTTTTTTTACTTTAGATTTCAAACAAAAAATAGAATAAATTGATCAGACTATATCATTTTCATTAAAAGACATTACACAAGGCAAAAGACATCTATACTTCTTACACAGTTTAAGAAATCAAATACAAGACCTTAATTCCTTAGAAGAAAAAAAACGAAGTGCTATAATAATTTAAAATGATCATATTTTCTTACGTTCTTATTTCTTCATTTTCTTCTCTACTCTTCTCATCTGAAAAGAGATTTTAAATAGTTTGTAATATTAGCATTTCTAGTTCATGTCTTTGTTTAAAATTTTTGTATACGTGAGATAATTCATATTTTATTTGATAACATCTTTCCTTTAGCAATATCTTAGAAGTTATGCGAGTTTTCGAACTCAATTTTTTAAATTTCATTGCAACTAATCCAGTAGTGATTACTACTTTGAGATAATTTAAGGGAATAATATCTAAAGTTATTAGGTTAGTGTGTGACATCAATCTGAGTCTCATGTAGTCATAAGAAGACCTGCAAAAATAACTTCTAAAGTTTTTAGGATGGTGTGCTTAATCCAATCTAAGTGTTGTACTCTTGTGATGACTTTATAAAGTTCTTAGATTAATGTTTGATCCAATTTGAATCAATGACACGTATCAGTCAAAACTTAATCTGAGAAGGTTTGATGAAAGAATAACTACTTGTATGCTCATTCAAATAGTAAAATTCTCAAGATTTTTTGAGAACTGGACATATATACATTATAGCTGAATCAGTATACATCTATGTATTGATCTCCTAAACCTTATCTTTTTTTATTGCCAAATATTTATCTATCTTTTGTTTAAAAATTATCTCAAAATAATTGTCTAAATTTTTCTATACCTCAAAAGTTGTTTTACAAAATCTGATAATACCAGAAACAATTTTAAAATAACTTCATAAAATAACTTTTGAAGTTAGGCTATAACATGTTTTGTTACTCACAAGTTCATAGATTTGATAGGGTTTTGAAATTTGTTAATTTCATAAAATAGTTTAAGCAGGATTCAGTATATGTTCTCGTACGCTTTGAACCATTTCATTTTTCATATATTTTATTTTTTGAATCTTGTTTATCCTTAAATTTAATAGGTACTTAAACACCCCATCTATCTGGCTTTTTTTTTTGGTGTTTTTTATATTTGGTTCGTCGTTAAACCACAAATATTTGTGTTCATTCTAATATTAAAAAGTTAAAATAAATGCATTCGACTTAATAAAGTCTCCAGGCTGTTGAACAAATTTTTTTATTTAACTCAAACTCAACATTACTGGATAATAAGCTAATGTACTTACTATTTCAACTAATTACATGCTACTAAAGTTAAATAGTATTAGTATTAAAAAAAGAAATGAGTAGTCGTGGAAACTAATCATATGGATGTTTAAGCTAAATTGTTCACATATATATAATAACTAATATAACTAATACATGGATGATGTCATTAGCCCTATAAGAAAGGAATAATATTGATTAATTATCATTTAGGACGGTTCCAAATCCGACAAAGTTTGTTTCATTAACCATCGGATTGGTGAGCTATCATTTTAATTAATTTGATGAATGATGAAAATAACAATAGATATTGTGTCATTTGATCCACGGGGCAAAATAAGTACAACTAACAAGATTTTACTTTCTCAGTTTCTCTTGAACGTTGACATGAACAGTTATTTAAGTGATTCAAGTTTTTTTTGTTTGCATCATCAGCATAAATAAAGTATAAATTTTCTTGTCAACTTGACAATCCTTTCAAATAAAACAATCTTATTAATTAGTATACATGTATTAGTATATTTGTTCAGATCGGATTTTGCTTAGTCATTGGAAATAAATAAAAAAGAATGAATTGAAATTATTCGCCGTAGCATATATATATACCAATCATAATATGACCCACCGCTATTCATGTGTGATTCATTCGTTGAACCTATTACTTTGAAAAATATTTATGTTTGCTAACACTAGTGACCTCCATTTTAATTTATAGAGTTATTAGGATTAATTAGGATGCGATCCCGTAAGAAGGAAAGGAAATAAAAAATTAAAAAGCTGATAATTGCAGTCTTTTTTTTTTTTTTTGGTCGATTGATAATTGCAGTCTAAACTAATCTAGAATGACTAGTTTAAGGTTTATCTGTGAAAGAAAAAAAATACACTATACGTGATTAGTAGTACAGTGTCAAACTGTCAATTGAGCCCAAAGTTCTAGAACTGACTCTAAATCTTTCAAGTTAATTTTAGCCCACAACTCTAAAACTATAACATATTTTATAAGGCCTTGACTTAATTAAGTCCCAAAAAAAACAAAGACTGGTCCAAAAACAAGAAGTTGCTGCTGTAGTGCTGTGCATCATGTAATTTGTGCCATTGTCTTCGTCTTCGTTTTTGTTTGATTTGTCGAAGTTGCAGTGGCTGCTCCTCCTTTTTGACGTGTATAAAATCCCGCGTAAACGAAAATTAAATAAATAATTAATTAAATATAAATTAACAGGGTGAAAGAATTTAGAATTATAATTTAAAATTTTAAATGTAATATTTGAATTCAAAAGATTTTTTAAGTAGAAAAATGTATTTTTTTACTGAAAATATGTAGAGACATGTACTAAAAATTTAACCGGCAATACCAGCTTAGACTGTTCGATATTATAACAATCCAAATTTTTAAAAATTAAATAATCAGTTATTTATAAGTTATTATATTATATTAAAATTTTATTTTTAAAAACATTATTTTTTAACAAAAATAATTAAATAAAATTTTTATGATTATTGAAGTTTAATTCAATTATAACTTATTCTATTAAATTTGAATTATTTATTAAAAAATATTTTGATAGAAAAAAATTAAATTAATTTTTATTGTCATTATTATTATTATTACTATTATCATTATTTTCATTATCATTATTATACTATTATCATTATTATTGTTATTACTATTATTATATTATCATTGTTATCATTATTGCTAATACTATATTATCATTATTATATAATAACTACAACAAAATCGTATTTTGGCGACGATTTTTTTAATACTTTGTGACGGTTTTAACTATCACTAAATAGTTTTGCGACATTTAAAAAAAATCACAGATTTAAGCGTCGCCAGCTGACATAGTGATAGTTTTGGACCACCGTTGATAAATAGTGTCGCTAAATTGTTTGTGATGGTTTTTAAAGTATAAAACTGTCACTAATTCGTAACACTTGTAAAGGTATTTTTTATACTGTATTTTGCGACGTTTTTAAACTGTCGTTAAATTACTAAACCATATGAAGTTTTTTTCTATTTTGTGATTGTTTTAAACCGTCATGAAATTTTTAGTGACAATTTGAAACCGTCATCAAGTTACTAGTTCTTATGACCGCTTTTAAGTACATTTAGTGACTGTTTAAATCGTCACAATATTTTTAGTGATGGTTTTTCGATTTAAAACTGTCACCAAGTTACTAATTCCTGTGACCGTTTTTTCCTATATTTAATAACTATTTTAAACTGTCATAATCTCTCCAACATCAATGTTTTCTTGTATTAATTATTGCAAAAATTATTTTTATTATAAATAATTGTTTATGTGTCTACAAACAAAATAATAAATGGCATTATATTTCAACAAATTTAAAACTGAATCTCACATGGTTTACAAAAATAAAAATAATATATTTTAAAAGTTGAATTTTACAAGTTTTATATAGTATCCAATTTTAACAATTATTTCACAAACAACTCTTATTCTCTGCAAATGAGAGAATGCAGATATGCATTGGACAGGGCTTACCCAGGGGCTGTCAGAAATGGGATAAATGATCCCAGCCTCCCAAAATTTGGTGACTTCCTTCTGCCCCACTTCCTTCATAGCTGGATTCAATAGCCTTTGTGGTTGTACCACTGGTTTGGTGTCATCCTCCAGCAGGATGTTGTGCATGCATCGGGTTGGGCTAATGCCCTTTAGGTCACTTATTGTCCACCCAAGAGCTGTATTGTGTGTCTTTAGCACTTGTATTATTACTTTTTTTTCCTGTGGCTTTAACGCAGAGCTTATAATCACAGGATAAGTATCCCCATCTCCAAGAATTGCATATTTCAAGGAGGATGGTAATGGCTTGAGCTCGAGTTTAGGAGGCTTGTCCTCCTCCTTAGGAGTTTTCAGAGGCTCCTTTATCTCCTTTGGCTCCTCTAACTCGGGCTGAGCATCATAAAAGATGTCATTCAACTCTTCTTCAAGCCCCTCAGCCATATTCACTTCTTCCACCAGGGAATCAATGCTATCAATTCTCATACACTCCTCTGGAGTGTCTGGCTGCTGCATGGCTTTGGTAGCATTTAGTACGAACTCATCCGCATTGACTCTTAGGGTTACTTCCCCTTTTTGAACGTTAATGAGGGTCCGTCCTATAGCTAGGAAGAGTCTTCCTAGAATGAGGGTTGCACTTTTGTGCTCTTCCATTTCCAGCACCACAAAGTCTGTGGGGAAGGCAAAAGATCCAACCCTAACAGTCATGTCCTCAATTACACCTAATGGAAGCTTAATAGAGCCATCAACAAGTTGAAGACATATGCGGGTAGGTTTAACTTCATGAGTTAAACAGAGTCTCTTTATTAGTGATGCAGGTATTAAGTTAATACTTGCTCCAAGGTCACTTAGGGCTATCTTTGTGCAGGCATCCCCTAAGGTGCAGGGTATTATAAAGTTCCCAGGATCTTTAAGTTTCTCTGGTAAGCTCTTTTAAATTACTGCACTACACTCTTCAGTGAGAAAGACTGTTTTTGTCTCTCTCCAGTCCTTCTTATGACTTAGGATGTCCTTCATGAATTTGGCATAAGACGATATCTATTCAAGAGTCTCTACAAAAGGGATCTTGATTTCAAGTGTCTTGAGATAGTCTACAAAGCAGACAAAATGCATATCCTTTTCCGCTTGTAGAGCTTCTGAGGATATGGCATCTTGGCCTTATACTCATCAACCTTGGTTGATGTAGGTTGAATGCCTACATAATTGGAGGGGAGGTCAGTAGCTTGTTTAGAAAGGGTCTTATCAGCACTTGCATGTGTTTGACCATTCCTAATTGGGTGTTCAACACCGTTGCTGCCCCCTTCCTAGCGTTCAACGCCAAGGGTGGGCATCTCTTCTTGGCGTTGAATGCTAAGTGTATTGCCCCTTGTGGGCGTTCAACGCCAGGAGTGGTCACTCCTTCTTGGCGTTGAATGCCAATGTCATTCCCTCTTGGACGTGCAATATCCTCAGAGGTGTCTTGAATAGTAGTCTAGTTATCCTTTGTTAGCTTTTCTTTTTCTAGTTTTCTGTTGCTCTGAGGTTGGGTGTTCAATATTTTCCCACTCCTCAGTTGGATTACCTGACATTCATCTCTTATCTGCTTAAATAAGTGCTGTCTTGTTTGACTCAGCTGGGCTTCTACATTCTTGTTGGAAGCCTGAGTTTCTCTCAAGCCTCTTGTAACTCCAGCAGCTGCTATACAAGGGCATGTAGCTGCTGAGTCAATGGGCCATCCTGTTCTAGTGGGTCAGATTTTCAGCAGTTACTGCCTTAACCTCTCCTTTTATGGAAGTCTCATCACCCAAGTACAGATGCTGGTTCATGGCAACTGTCTCAATAAGTTCATGAGCCTCTTCAATTGTTTTCCTCATATGTATAGAGCCACCAGCAGAGTGGTTTAAAGACATCCTGGCCATGTCTGTAAGGCCATAATAAAATATGTCTAATTGCACCCACTCTGAAAATATTTCAATGGTGCATTTCCGGAGCATTCTCCTATACCTACCCCAGGCATCATGAAGAGATTCGTTGTCCTCTTGCTTGAAGCCTTGGATATCCAGCCTTAGCTGGGTTAACTTTCTCGGGAGAAAGTATTGATTCAAAAACTTGTCTAGCTGCTTCTATGTTTTCAAGCTAAATTTGGGTTGGTTATCTAACCACCTCTTTGCCTGATCTCTTACAGCAAAGAAAAAGAGTAGCAATTTGTAAACATCCTGATCTACTCTTTCAGTGTGTACTGTGTCAGCAATTTGTAAAGAGTTTGCCAGAAACTTAGTAGGTTCTTCTTGTGGAAGTCCAGAGTATTGACAGTTTTGCTGCACCAGAGTAATGAGTTGAGGTATACTAATACTTCTCCCGTAGAACTCAGGACTGGGGGCCATATAGGACCCAAAGTTCTTCTGAACTGTTCATTTCCATTTGGATTCATAGTGAAAGAAAGGTACGAGAAAGGAGTAAAAAGAAACTAGAATTAAATTATTTTTGTTTTTATTTTTATTTGTTAATTAATATTCGAAAATAAAAGTTTTAATTAATTAAAAAGATTTGAAAATTTAATAATGAATTTCGAAAAAGAAGAGAGAGAAAACAAGTAACTAATTAAGAAAGATTTGAAAGTAAGATAAGATTTGAAAAAGATTTAAATTTAAAATTTGAAATTTGAAATTTGAATTTTAAAACAAGATAAGATAGGATAATGAATTGAAAAGATTTGAAATTTAAAATTAAGATAAGATAGGATAATGAATTGAAATTTAATGAAAGACAACAAAAGATAAGATAAAGATTTGAAAAAGTTTTGAATTTTAAATTTTAAAAGAAAGATGAAATAAGATAGAATCAAACTAAAAGAAAGATTTGATAAGATATAAAAAGATAAGATTTGAAATTTGATTTTTGAAACTAAGATAAGATAATATTTTGATTTTGAAATTAAAATTTGATTTTTTTTTGAGATTTTTGAAAATGTTAATTAAAAATAGAAAAGATATATTTTTTTGAATTAATGAAGAAAGAGAAAAACAACCAAAAGATACCAAACTTAAAATTTTTAGATCAAAGAACACAAAATTTTCAAAAATTGAAAAGAAAAACACCAAAAGACACCAAACTTAAAACCTTTATGATCAAAACAAGAAAAAAAACAAGAACAACTTGAATACCAAGAAAAAAAAACACAAGATAATTTTTGAAAATTTAAAGAAATAAAAGAAACTTAAGATTTTTGGAATCAAAGAAACTTAAAGACTCAAGATGACTCAAAAAGACACCAAACTTAAAGATTGACACAAGAATAAAATAAAAGACACTATTTTTTAAAATTTTTGGAAAAAGAAAATAATAAATTCAAAACTTTAACAAGAACAAGAACAAAGGCTCAAACAAAAAGATAAAAATCAACAAGAAAAGAAAAGATTTTGGAAAAATTTTTGATTTTTTTTCGAAAAAGAAAATAAAAGACTTAAACAAAATTAAAAACAATACCTAATATAAGCAACAAGATAATCCGTTAGTTTGTTCAAATCCGAACAATACCTGGCAACGGCACCAAAAACTTGGTGCACGAAAATTAACTCCGCACAACTAAACTAGCAAGTTTACTGGGTCATCCAAGTAATACCTGAGGTGAGTTAGGGTCGATCCCATAAGGATTGTTGTTTTGAAGCAAGTTATGGACACCTTGTAGATCTTAGTCAGGTGATTAGAAAAGATAGTTTGTTGAGATAAACGCATAAAACATAAATAGGGATAAAATTACTTAATTTGAGTGAAACTAGTGATAAGAGAACGGTTGAGGCTTTGGAGATGCTTCATTCTTCTAGATCAACCTTTCCTACTATCTTTCTCCAACTGTGAGTGATTCCTTCCATGAAAGGCTGTAAGTGATCAACGCCGTAAAGTCGTGGCCGCTGAATCTTCCTTTCTCAGGCCGAACGCCAGGTTTAGTGTGTGCTCAATCTGAAGGAGGGTGAAGCTCCTGTAGTTCATCCCCTTGATGATCCTACTCAAAATGCCACAGACAAGGTCGAATCTTTCGGATCAAAGAATGTTGCGCCTTTGGTTCTAGCCTCTACTACAAAGACCCTAATCTCCCCATACCTCGACTGAACTGGTGTCTCGAGAAGTCCCCAACGCAGTCGTGGATTTGCCGTCTAAGAGATGTATATTCAAGCTAGTAGTTTAATGATCGCTGCTTAGGACTCAAACTAAACCCATGTAGAATGAAGATGATTGTCATGGATCATCCCATTCATAAGGTTGAAGAACGAAGATACATCTTAGAATAGAGCCTCACACGAATTGAATAGAATAGTAGTACTTTTATTAATCCATGAAAATCAGCAGAACTCTTAACCTTAACCTTAGGAGGTTAGTGACTCATACTGTACATAATAGTGTTTGAAAATAATGGGGGAGGAAGAAGATCCTAAACAAGGGTGATCTTCTCCTATATATACTAGTCTAATAACTAAGGATTACAGAAATATGATAAACTAGTCTAATAGTGTGAAAATCCTCTTCTGGAGCCCACTTGGTGAGTGTTTGGGTAGAGTTTGAGTGTCTCCCACGTGCTAATTTCCCTTAGGGGTGTTGAACGCTGGCTAGAGACCCCTTTTTGGCGTTTAACTCCAGTTGCTCCCTTGTAGGCGCTAGACACTAGGACTGAGACTGGTGGATGGCGTTGAATGCCAGTTTTGGGCCTTCATTCCGATGCAAAGTATGAACTATTATATATTTCTGGAAAGCCCTGTATGTTAGCTTTCCAAAGCCACTGAGAATGCGCCATTTGAATCTTTGAAGCTCCAGAAAAGCTCCTTCGAGTGCACGGAGGTCAAATCCTGATAGCATCTACAAGTTATGGACACCTTGTAGATCTTAGTCAGGTGATTAGAAAAGATAGTTTGTTGAGATAAACGCATAAAACATAAATAGGGATAAAATTACTTAATTTGAGTGAAACTAGTGATAAGAGAACGGTTGAGGCTTTGGAGATGCTTCATTCTTCTAGATCAACCTTTCCTACTATCTTTCTCCAACTGTGAGTGATTCCTTCCATGAAAGGCTGTAAGTGATCAACGCCGTAAAGTCGTGGCCGCTGAATCTTCCTTTCTCAGGCCGAACGCCAGGTTTAGTGTGTGCTCAATCTGAAGGAGGGTGAAGCTCCTGTAGTTCATCCCCTTGATGATCCTACTCAAAATGCCACAGACAAGGTCGAATCTTTCGGATCAAAGAATGTTGCGCCTTTGGTTCTAGCCTCTACTACAAAGACCCTAATCTCCCCATACCTCGACTGAACTGGTGTCTCGAGAAGTCCCCAACGCAGTCGTGGATTTGCCGTCTAAGAGATGTATATTCAAGCTAGTAGTTTAATGATCGCTGCTTAGGACTCAAACTAAACCCATGTAGAATGAAGATGATTGTCATGGATCATCCCATTCATAAGGTTGAAGAACGAAGATACATCTTAGAATAGAGCCTCACACGAATTGAATAGAATAGTAGTACTTTTATTAATCCATGAAAATCAGCAGAACTCTTAACCTTAACCTTAGGAGGTTAGTGACTCATACTGTACATAATAGTGTTTGAAAATAATGGGGGAGGAAGAAGATCCTAAACAAGGGTGATCTTCTCCTATATATACTAGTCTAATAACTAAGGATTACAGAAATATGATAAACTAGTCTAATAGTGTGAAAATCCTCTTCTGGAGCCCACTTGGTGAGTGTTTGGGTAGAGTTTGAGTGTCTCCCACGTGCTAATTTCCCTTAGGGGTGTTGAACGCTGGCTAGAGACCCCTTTTTGGCGTTTAACTCCAGTTGCTCCCTTGTAGGCGCTAGACACTAGGACTGAGACTGGTGGATGGCGTTGAATGCCAGTTTTGGGCCTTCATTCCGATGCAAAGTATGAACTATTATATATTTCTGGAAAGCCCTGTATGTTAGCTTTCCAAAGCCACTGAGAATGCGCCATTTGAATCTTTGAAGCTCCAGAAAAGCTCCTTCGAGTGCACGGAGGTCAAATCCTGATAGCATCTGCAGTCCTTTCTCTGCTTCTGAATCAGACTTTTGCTCAAACTCCTTAATTTTAGGCAGAAAATACCTGAAATTACATGAAAATAGGAAAACTCAAAGTAGAATTTAAAAATGTGAATTTTTCACTAAAACCTTTGAAAACTTAATAAAACTTAAATAAAACATACTAAAAACTATATGAAAACAATGTCATAATGCGTATAAAATATCCGCTCATCAGTGTCCTTTATCCATCTCTCCCAGGTTTGATACTCACTGGAGGATGAGAATCGAGCTTGCTTGCTTGGGAGGGTCGCCCACTTTGTGCCTCTATAGTACCCGAAAGATTAGTCATTGGACTTCTGGCCTAATAAAAAAATACCCTCACTTCTGGTTTGTGCATGCCTTCAATTTTGGTTTTTATGATTTGGTGCATGCGTGTGTGTTCAGCTGCTTGAAAATGAAATCATTAGTTGGTGTTTATTCAGTTCTGTTCTATTCTGAATAAGCTTTTGAATTTCATTATATTGTTTATTTGATGTTGTCGTGAATTGTGATAAGACAACTGGAAAATCATACACAAAATTGTACTGATATTGGGTGTGTTGTAGTGTTGAGCTGAGAATCTTGATGCGTATTAGAAAGTATTATTATGACACTAACTTCAAGTAGCTAAAGAAAGTGTCTAATTCTAGTTGTTGGGTGATTTATTATGATAACTCTAGATTTTTTTGAAGGAAAACTTTGGATGATTTGTTCTTAAATTTGTTTATGACCAGTGTTAACAGTTTCTATAACTAATCTTTTTATGCATGCTCATTGACATATTAAAGATGCATACCTATGTAAGACACTTTTATGGCAAACCTTATGCATTTTTATTCATGTTCTTAATAAAATAAACTAAATATTTTGGTATAATAGCTCTAGTTGCTAGGCTGAGTATCCTATAAAGTATAAACTAGACTTGAAGATTATATAGTTACAATAATGGAATCAGTCTTGCTAAATTTGACATCTTAATGGTCATGTTCATGGAATGAAATTATATTTAAAGTTGCAACATAATAATTATATTGCAACAATGTAATGAATTGTGTTCTTTTTAACTCTTTTTTACATATTTAATATAATTAGTGTCATTTCAACTGATGAAGACGCAAATTAAAAACATATATTCCATAGTGATATGATATATTTTGCTCGCTATGATTTGTATATAATTTTCAAATTGAGGTTTTGATACAAATTTAATTAGTTTTTAGTTGTTTCCATTGAGCAAAACATACTGTGATCACAGGCATCCATTTTCCATAACCTCCGCCCCAGATGATAATTACCTAAGCATTCATATTAAGATACTTGGTGATTGGACTAGAAATCTGAAAGCCAAATTCGTTAAGGGGAATTAATCTTTATTTGTTTATTTATGTTCCTATCAAAATATTCGTTTCTCCTATGGTAAGTAACTAAGTCTATTGCCTTGCTGAATTCTATTAGGCGTGCCAGCCACCCCTCAATAGCCAGAGTGGACTTCTAAGAGCTGACTGCATCAAAGAAGACAGCCAATCGAGGTGAGCCCAAATCGAAGTGGGGAAATTATGATGTCAAGCGATTAATATTTTACAAAATCACGTTATTAAATCTAGCTATTTTGGACCTATTTAGGTGTTTATGCATTTTATCTATCTATTTAGGTGTTTATGCATTTTATCTATCTATTAATTAGTAAGAAAAGTGACAAAAAAATGGTGATTTATTAATCCTGAGCACTTGGGGCTGATTTAATCTTTTTAACAAGTTACAATAGGTAAAAGAAAGTTAGAATGCAAGGTTAGAGTGAGTAAAAAGCTAGGAATCAATTTTTGACCTCTCAAAACCCGAGGTTACATGTTGCAGAATTATGCAGCTTTGGGCAGCAATTTGTGAACAAAACTGGGAGCAATATAACCACTCAAAATGAGTGAAATTATTTTTATATGAAACCTTAAGATGTCTAGATTATTCTTCTAAAATTTCAGAATTTTCTGATGTGTGATTTGGGAGATATGATTTTTAGAAAATAGTCATTTTCTGCAGAAACAATGCTGTATGAATTCTGGAACAGCAACTTCAAAACCTCATATCTGAATACTCTGAAACTCTTTGGAGGTGAAACCAAAGAGGAATAAAATATTAAGATTTCTAGTATTTTATGTCCAAATTTTAGGACAATTCGAATTTTATAGAGAAAGTTGTGTCTTTTGGAAGCAGGGCTGTTCACTGCTGCGACAACACCCTTTTCTTAAAACAAAACCATATTTTGAGAAGCATACTTTCTCTAGAGAAGTGAAAATGCTCTATAACTTAAACTGGGTAAAAGATGGGTAAGTCTGGTTTAACCACACCAAACATTAGGAGAATCCAACCAAAGATGGATTTTATATAATTTTTTTAAATTGGTTACTACTTGCTGTTTTTCTGACGTGTATTAAATCGGTAGCCAATTTTTAAAAAATCATATAAAATTAAATTCTTAGAACGCAGTTGAAAACCATAGTACACTTTAGGATTCTTATTTAAAATAAATAATAATATATTAGGATTTTTTTGCCCCCTTTTCGTATATGTATAATATGTTATACCTCTTATATTTGCATATAGTTAATTTAAATGCTATGGCTGAAAATTATATGTTATTGGCTTTATTGACACTTTAACACTTGAAGTTGTATTGTTATGGCTGAAAATTGTTTGTACAATTCTGGTTGTTGTAATTCTAGTTTTGTGCACTTTTGTTTGCTAGAATTCTTGTTTTTTTGCACTTTTGAATTTGTGCATGGATTTGTGCATCTATTTATCTTTGTCTATTGCCCGTTTATCTTTGTCTGTATTTGTTTTAGATTTTTCTTTATTCTCTTTTGTTCTTTTCTGCATCATTTGTAACTTCAGTTTGACTCTTTTATTTGATTTGGGCATGAAACTGTATTGTTCTTCTCCTGCTGTAGTTTATTTTCTTTTCTATTTTTGTTGGGAGCCTCTTTTTTTAGTGGTGCCTGGATTGTTCTATTTTTGTATCTTCAGGTTCACTAGCTTCTCTAATAGTGCTAACTTTATCTTTTAAGTTGGCATAGTTTGATAATTTATACAACTATTTTCAGTTTGGTTTCTAATTATTTTCAGTTTGATTTTTTAATTTTTATAATTGCAAATGTCATTATAAATATTTTTCTAATTACTTTTCTATATAATTATGCAGGACAATATTGAGGATGATAATGAAGATTAAACTATTTATCATTGTGGTTTAGGGGTTAAGATAGAGTAATGTTGAGAATGGATACATGTATGGTAGACTAATTACTTTTATTAGAAGATACTTATATATAGAATATAATATTTTAGTTTTTTGTAGAGTATTAGTAGTAAATTCTAAGTGGTCTCATGCCTATTTTGATATGGCTATGTTTAATTTAATGTGAGATGTATGAATATTAGTACTTTTGGATCATTATAAATATATTTTATTTATAGATAATTTTTATTATTTAAAAAAATTTAGTATATGTAATCATATTATTAAATATTATGTAAAAATTATTAGAATATATATATATATATATATATATATATATATATATATATATATAAAATAAAGAAAAACAATGAGGAACCTAAGGCTACACTTATCTAGAGTAGCTATGGTTATATAGAAAATTAAAAAAAAAATAATGAGAAACCTAAGGCTACACTTATATAGAGTAGTTGTGGTATACCATGTGGCTACGCTTTACAGGTGATGCAGTAGTGCTGAAAAGCGTAGCCTATTCTGGTAAAAATGGAAGTTGAAAAGTATAGCCTTTAGTCCTGGACAGCATCACTTGAAAAGCACACCCTATTCTCAAACGCCAAAAGCGTAGCCCTTGGTGCAGAAAAGCGTAGCCTTTGAGAATAGGCAACGGCCGAGTAGGAATCACCTTAAAAAGCGTAGTCGTAGCCCAGAAAGCGTAGCCATAGCCTAAGGCATCATTTTTTTTCACTTTTGGCTACACTTTTCAAGTGTACTTAAATGGGTATTTTTCTTGTAGTGACTAGTGCAAACCAACAAAAAAAAAGATTATCTAATGTCATATATTGTAATAAGATATAATAAAAAATTCATACCATGTGTGCAGGAGGGGAGCTTGAATTTGCAGGAAAGCTGTTTGCTTAGAATCCAATGTCATATATTGTAACGCCTAGGATCTCAAAACGCTACCGGTGACTGAAATTTTGGTAGAAAATTCATACCAATCAACAAAAAATAACATTATATATTAATAGGCAAGAAACACAATAAATTAAAGATCAAGTCATATATAGATGTTGAGTAAATAGATAAATAAATAAATCAAATAATCACAATTATACAGTATTTTATTAAGATTGTTCAATAACACCCATATATAACATTTTCTTATATTCAAAGGCCAAATTCTTGATTCTTAATTCTGCATCCTTCTTTCTCCCTTCAATTCATTTTTAACGCATAGTTATGATTGTGATACAGGTTGTAGAATTTTATGAGAAATAAAACATTCAAAGAAATCTAATTGAAGCATAATCCAGCATGTTGAGTTCTAGTAAAATTAAAAGAAAATAAGAGGATATAAAAAAATAACAAAAAAAAAAATGATATAATCATTATGATAAATTATAGCAAAATATAGCACTAACAACAAATAATTGCAACAAATTCAGTACAACAAACACTAAGCAACAACAGAAAAAATTGTAGAAGAAAAAAAAATAGTAAGAGATAATCAATTATTCACTACCTTTATTTAATATTGCCGTTGGAAAAGAAGAAATGACTGCCAAAAAAAGGAGATTAAGATTTGCACTCACAAAAGAAGGGAAGATAAAGAACCACACGAACTGCAAACTGTTAACTGTGATGCGAATGACAAATACTAACTTTCTATAGATTCAAATTCAGATCTGCGAACGCCATCTTTTATCTCATCTCTGCAGTAGTAGTATTGAACAGCAAAAAAAGTTGAACCGCGAAGAACGTGAACTACGAAGAGCACGAATGACAAAGAATGCAAACACCGTGTTATCTTCTCATCTCTTCTTTTCTAATTTCAACACCAATTACTACATGACCAATTGAATCAGTTAGAATTTTGAAAAATAAAAATAATTATCAGAAATAGAAAATAAAAAAAAAGAAAAAGGATAAATTACTATGTTTCTTATTATCGAGACACTTAAATGTTTAGTGATGCTAAAACAATTATATAAATAAGTGTCATTATTTTATTTAATAATAACTATTTAAATAAGGATTACAAAATAAATGTAACTATTTATCTAATTTGGTGTAGTAAATTATTTAATTTTATTCTATTATTATCATTACTAAATTATATTATTATTTATTCTTTCAAAAACCTTTTAGGCGAAGCCTTAAGAAAACAAAGAGAGTAATTAAATAACGTGGCTGGATGCCTATATTCATATATATAATTCTTATACATGTTTCCTTTATACATATATCACCATGACACATGTTTCTTTTATTTTACTAACGATGCGTGTAGAAATTGGCGAATTAAAAATTATTAAAATATATACGTTGTAAATATAGTTCTTAACTCACCAGAAATTCACTTATCAATTTAGAAAGGTGTCACAGAAATTTGAAATTAAAATACTGGGAGTATGAATCCTAGGTCGTCTCCCAACGATTTGCAGAAAAATGTGCTATTTATTAATCAGATGTTTTCAAAAAGGTTTGAGTTGAGTAAACAGGAAATTAAATTGGAGAATTTGAATAATGTAAATAAAAGCCTTGACTGGAAATTGATTAGTTGGAAGCCCCACTATTGTTGGATTACTCTCTAGATTAATTGATAATTAAGGGTTATCCTGTTTAGTTATCTCTTACTAGGTAAGAGAAAGTCAAACAAGTTGGAATGCTACGTCCATTCACAAGTTGCAACCCACTTAATTAAAAGGGATTGGTGTTAGTGACTAGAGGGCAATCCAACAATAAACCCAATTACAATCTTTCTTTTAAGCTTTCCAACTCAAGGGTTCCTTTCAATCAACTCCCCATCAAGTTAGGGAACTACTCGCTCATTGTGAATGTAAAATTCATAACATATGAAAAGGAATTAAAGAAAGACATTGTAAATAAAAATCAAAATAATCAATTAAAAATAAAAGTAATCCTTGTATTAAATAATCCTAAAAATATTCCAATGGTAAAATTAAACAAAGCAAAGGATATGGAAGAGTAAAGCTAAGTAAAGAAAACGAACTAGAATGACGAAGTCTTGATGAGGAAATAACTCTTCTCAGTATCCCAATGCAAAAAGTGGTAGAAAAATAAAATCCTAAGGATTATGAATGTGTAGAGAGAAAAACCTAGAGGAGGAGTAAAAACTAGATCTAAAAACTAAAACTGTGTAGAATGAATTGTTGTTCTGGTTTCTGCACGTTCTCTGGCTCTAGTCTGCTGTTCTGGGCCGAAAACTGGGTCAAAATAGGGTCCAAAATGGCCCACAGCGAATTCTGTAGATTATGCAGATTGCGCACGTCACGCGATCGCGTCATCCATGCGGACGCATCATTCGCGTTTTTCCCTGCCACGCGTTCGCGTCGTCCACGCTTCCGCGTCACTTGTGCTTTTTCAATCCGCGTGGTCGCGTGAGCCATGCGGCCGCGTCACTGCGATTTCTCCTCTTTCGCGCAAACGTGTGAGCCATGCGGCCGCGTCACTTCTCGCTGGTCATCTCCTCAATTTCTCGTGTTCCTTACATTTTTGCTAGCTTCCTTTCCACACTCCAACTCATTCATGCCCTATAAAGCCTGAAACACTTAACACACAGATTACGGCATCGAATAGAATAAAGGAGAATTAAAATGCATAATTAAAAGTCTCTAGGAAGCAGTTTTCAATCATGTAATAATTTCAGGAAGGAAATATAAATGCATGCTAAATTAATGAATAAGTGGGTAAGGATCATGATAAAACCACACAATTAAACACAATATAAACCATAAAATAGTGGTTTATCAACCTCCCCACACTTAAACATTAGCATGCCTCATGCTTAACTGAAGGAGATAAGATAAATAAGTATGAACATGTAGAAACTCATGCAATGCAATGCAACCTATATATATGAATGCAACTATATGATTCTTGCCCACTTGATCAAAAGTAAATAAGCTCTTTAAAACAATTACAAATCAAATTCCACTAATTCTACCATTATACAGTAAGACAGATAAAAGTGCAATAAGATAGCTCATGAAAGCAGGGAACATGGAAATTCAAGCATTGAACCCTCACTGATGATGTATGTACGCTCTAATCTCTCTAGTGTATAGGGTAATCACTCTATCCTTCTCTAATCATGCTCTCTAACTTTTGTTCTTCTCCTAACCAATCAACAACAGTTAATATACCAATGCAAACATCATGAGGTCTTTTCAAGGTTGTAATGGGGCCAAGGTAAGGGTAGGGATACATATATGGTTAAGTAAGCTTATAAATTGAATCTTTAATTAACCCAAGCTTTAACCCAACCTATATATTTTATATAACCTTAGAATTCATACCTAGCTACCCAGAATTCCCTTTTATATTCCATACTCATGTATCAATTTTTTGAATTTTTTTTTAATTTTATCATATGTGCATTAATCTTTGAATTCTTAATTCAGCATTGGGGTAATTTTGTCCCCTTATTTATTTATTGATTTTTTTAATATAGACATAAAAATAAACATAGCTTATTAATGCACATAGATTTTTAATTCTTATACTTTCACATGAGTAGGTATCCAAATTCCCATTGTATTATCATGACACATTCCCTTAATAACTTTTGTTTCCATAATTTCCCATACTTAACTAGCATACACAATTCTATCTTAAGCTAACCAAAGATTCAATTTGGGATATACAATTGTTTTTCCGCTTAAGGCTAGTAATGTGGTAAAATATAGAACAAATGAGATTTAAAGGCTCAAAGTGGTTAACAAAGGTAATTGAAAAGGGTAGGCTTAATTTGGATAAGTGAGTTTAAACAAATAATGGCCTCAATCATATGCAAGCATACAAACATAATAAATATTGGACATATAGGATGAAACAAAATATAGATTACAATCATAGAGAAGTAAACACACAAGAATAAAATAATTATGGTTAAATAATGTAACCATGCATAAAGGCTCAAATCTTCACAGGTTGTGTGTTCTTTAGCTCAAACATCATGTTCTAAATACAACTTCAAGCAGATTTATCATAAAAACTTTTTAATTAAAATTAGTGAAATTTTGTTCCAAAGATAGAGTCTTAGAAGAAACTTATTGTCTTTTCAATCAAGTAGAACATGCATGCAACTAACCTATTACTATGCAATTTATCCTATTCTATAAAAGAAAGAAAATCTAACTAAAATATCCTAATTTATTGGTGTTAGGGAAGAGAAATTACCTCCGGAAGTCAGGTACTGACCGACCTCCCCACACTTAAGGCTTTGCATCGTCCTCGGTGCCATCTGTCAGGAACAATGGTGGGCTGGTGGCAGTGTCTCCACAGTCGGGGCCATCATGGCTCCCTGTGCTGGTGAAGGAAGTGGAGTCCGGAGTGCCTGGATCGTCATCGGGGCAGTGATTGCCTGTAAGTAGCTCCTTGAGGTATTTGAAACGGCGGTGGTTGCAGCGTTCTCGGAGCTTTGCTTTCTTTTCTTGTTGGTCCAACCACTTCAGAATTTGATGCAGCAGTTGACTAGTAGAGGGCGGAGGAGCTGCAGCATCCTCTGTGGACTGGCTGGTAGTGGCAAGTTGTGGTCTGAGATATCTCCCGTTAGGGACATACTGATCATCCTGTGGAAGAATGGCTTTGGTGTCTCCAGCTCTGTAGGATACTCCGGCTGCTGAGATAAGATCAGAGACCAATGCGGGGAAAGGTAGGTTGCCCGCGATCTGCACATGTTCCATAGCATTCTGGATATGTCTTGGTAAATTAAGAGGCTGGTCTGTGAGGATGCACCATAGTAGAACGGCCATATCTGCGGTGAAGGAGGACTCATGAGTACTCGGAAAGACGTAATGGGACATAATTTGTGCCCATACGTGAGCCTCTAAGGTGAGTGCGGAAGCTGAGATTCCCTTAGGATGGGAACGATGGTATCCGAAGATCCATTTACTGCCAGATCGAGCGATAACTCTGAGAACAGCGTCCCAGTCAAAGGTGTATGCCTGGCGCTTGATTGCAGCTTTCTGAAAGGCGTCCAATCCTTCTGGAGCAGGTGGGAGATCTAAGGCTTGCTATATGGCCTCTTCTGTAATGGGAACTTGCTTCTGGCATAAATAGACGGACTGCAGAGTCGGCAGGTGGAAGTTGGAGTAGAACTCAACAACCCAAGAAAGATTAACCTATCGTGGCTGTCTCTGTAAGAATCCCAATGTCTTTGTGCAATTTGTGGCTCAACAAATTCAGCGATACGAGGCGGAAGGACAAGAAGGTGTTCATTGTTGTAATTTCAAGCTGCCAGAATAGGAAACATCTGCTCACAGTAGCGATTTGGGAATCGTGCAGTGTCTTTGGCTGGGAAGGCTCGCTCCTTTTTATCAACCTTGATAATCCTTTTAATTCTTTTTGTTGAGGGCTTGACTGCAGTTGAAGAAGGCTCTGCCACTAATGCTCTCTTCGTTCCTTTCCTTGCTGTGGGTTTAGGGGTAGCTTTCTCTTTGCCTTTCTTGGTGGCCATTCTAAAAAATGGAAGAGAAAGTAAGTTAAATCCAAAGAGATAAAGCAAGGAGGGGATGGAGTGAGTGATAATCAGTGCATGGTAAAGATGAATAAAATAAACACATGGTCATGACAACATGTGAAAAGATCATTAAAGGAAATAGAACAAGTGCATGATAGGGTAAGTAGATGCAAGATAATTATTGGCATGCCGGCAAGGGCATGAGTAGCATAGATCAAGCCCCACTTCGTAACAAACTATCACGTTTGAATTGGCAATTAAATTCAATTAATAAAATGGTGAAGGGAATTTGTGAAAAACATGCTTTGAATAGTAGAAAGTATAATAGAGAAGTGCATAACGCCATATGTGCTTTTTCACAAACACATAGCATGCATGGTAAATAAGGTATAGAAAGTATTAAAGCAAACATGCAAGCAACCCTTTAAAGAAAAAAATATATAATTGCCAAAGAATTTGCAACAATCCACAAGCATATAATGAGGAATAATGACTCAAATAAATTTCTAACACCATGTAAAAAGGAAAGAAGAAGAAAGAAAATATGGATAATGAAAAGAAAAAGAAAAGAAAAGAAAATAACATATAAAATAAGAAGAATGATAGAAAAGGAAGGAGGGAAGAAGAAAATAAAACCTTGTTAATGGAGGTGAGAGAGAGAGAGAGAGAGAGAGAGAGAGAGAGAGAGAGAGAGAGAGAGAGAGAGAGAGAGAGAGAGAGTGAAAGGTGAGATAGAAGGAAGAATAGAGAAGGAAGAAATAAGGAGGGAAAAGAAAAATTTAGATTTGGAGAAGAGAAAGATAAGATATTTTGGCAATTCAGGTTGAGCTGTGCGGCGCAAGTACGCGGCCGCGTGGGGCACGCGTTTGCGTGATTGCGCTTTAATTCAGTCGATGCGGTCGCATCGGTCACGCGGTCGCGTGACCCATGTTATGCTTCTGGCGCGAGTGCAGCCTCACGCCTGCACAACTCTATGTTCGAATTTATATATTTGCCAAATTTGGGGTGACGCGATCGCGTGGGGCATGCGGTCGCGTGAGTGGGCTTCAGAAAGGAATGACACAGACGCGTCGGCGACGCGGTCGCGTGATAGAGATTGTGCGTTCAACACCAATCCAACACCACTCTCGCACAATAATTCGTTGTGCACCCCCTTTTTATGTCGAAAATCAGGGCACGCGAAGCCATTATTCCCATGTGATGCGGATGCGTCAGCGACGCGGTCGCGTTGGACGATTTGTGCCACTAGCACGCCTCCAGCCACGCTCCAGCATGACTCTCTGTTCGTTTTTATTTTCTCCCCTCTCCTTTCGACGCGGACGCGTCGCTAAGGCGGTCGCGTCGCGTGGCATTTTTTTGTTTTTTTGTTTTTTTTTTAAAGTATGCAAATGCAGATGCACGAAATGTGCTGATAAATAAAAGAGTTATTAAATAGAAAAACTAAAAATAAAGAAAAGAACGATCATACCATGGTGGGTTGTCTCCCACCTAGCACTTTGCTTTAACGTCCGTAAGTTGGACGCTCCACTAGTTCAATCTTCTGCCATGTGGGGATCTTCTAAGAGGAAGATCTCAAGCTCTTTGTTTTTCTGCATCTTCTCGCCATGGTACAGCTTCAGACGTTGTCCATTAAGTTTGATAAGTTCAGAGCTTGAAGGATGACTTAGGTGATAAACTCTGTATGGTTTGGCCTTCTCTACTCTGTATGGACCTTCCCAGCTTGATCTCAACTTGCCTGGCATGAGCCTCAGTCGAGATTTGTAAAGGAGGACTAAATCCCCAGGTTGGAACTATTTTCTCTTGATGTGCTGGTCATGTACAGCCTTCATCTTCTCCTTGTATATTCTTGAATTCTCATAAGCTTCTAGGCGAAGTCTCTCCAGTTCTTGCAGTTGCAACTTCCTTTCAACTCCGGCTTTCTCAATTCCCATGTTGCACTCCTTGACTACCCAAAAGGCTCTGTGCTCTACTTCAACTAGGAGATGACAAGCTTTTCCATAAACTAAGCGGAAAGGACTAATCCAAATGGGTGTTTTATATGCTGTCCTATATGCCCATAGTGCATCTTGTAGCCTGGTGCTCCAGTCTTTTCTATGAGGTTTGACTATCTTCTGCAAGATACGCTTTATCTTTCTGCTTGACACCTCGGCTTGCCCATTGGTCTGAGGATGGTATGTTGTGGCAACCTTATGAATTATCCCATGCTTCTTCATTATTCCTGTTAGTCTCCTGTTACAAAAATGGGTGCCTTGATCGCTCACGATTGCTCGTGGTGATCCAAAGCGGCAAATAATATGGTTTCTCACAAAGGAAACAACAGTGTTAGCATCATCAGTACGGGTAGGAATTGCTTCCACCCATTTGGAAACGTAATCCATAGCTAACAATATATAAAAATAACCATTAGAATTTGAAAATGGACCCATGAAGTCAATGCCCCAAACATAAAAAATTTCACAGAAAAGCATAATTTGTTGAGGCATCTCATCCCTCCTGGATATATTACCAAATTTTTGGCATGGGAGACAAGATTTACAAAACTCAGCAGTGTCTCTAAAAAGAGTAGGCCACCAGAATCCACAGTCTAAGATCTTTCTAGCTGTTCTTTGAGGGCCAAAGTGACCTCCACTCTCAGATGAGTGACAGGCCTCTAAAATGGACTGGAATTCTGATTGAGGCACACAACGTCTAATTACCTGATCAGTGCCACATCTCCATAAATATGGGTCATCCCATATATAGTATTTAGACTTGCTTTTCAGCTTGTCTCTTTGATGCTTAGAAAAGTGTGGAGGAAATGTGCGGCTACCTAGATAATTAGCTACAGGTGCGTACCAAGGGACTACCTCAGATACTGCTTGCAGGTTATCAAATGGAAAATTATCATCTATAGGAGTAGAATCATCCTTAATGTGCTCAAGGTGACTCAAGTGGTCTGCCACTAGATTCTGGTTTACCACTCCTATCCTTTATTTCTAAATCAAATTCTTGTAATAGTAGTATCCAACGTATGAGCCTTGGTTTGGACTCCTTTTTAGCTAATAGATACTTTAAAGCTGCATGGTCTGAATACACTACTACTCTAGTACCAAGTAAATAAGCTCGGAATTTATCCAGAGCAAAAATAATA
Organism: Arachis hypogaea; assembly: GCF_003086295.3. NCBI lineage: Eukaryota > Viridiplantae > Streptophyta > Magnoliopsida > Fabales > Fabaceae > Arachis > Arachis hypogaea. The sequence goes on along the minus strand of NC_092038.1, from coordinate 17,634,573 downwards.
GCAAGAAGCTCTTTCTCAGTAGTAGTATAATTGGACTGGGCAGTGTCTAAAGTCTTAGACGCATAAGCAATAACAAAAGGATCCTTACCTTCACGCTGAGCCAGCGCTGCTCCTACTGCATGGTTGGAAGCATCGCACATGATTTCAAACGGCTGGCTCCAGTCTGGTCCTCTCATAATTGGAGCTTGAGTTAGGTCGGTCTTCAGCTTATCAAACGCTTGTTTGCAATCCTCACTGAACTCGAACTCAATATCCTTCTGCAGTAATCTGGATAGGGAAAGTGCTACCTTACTAAAGTCCTTAATAAATCTCCTGTAAAAACCTGCATGGCCAAGGAACGAACGGACTTCCCTCACAGAAGAGGGGTAAGGTAAACTAGAAATAACATTCACCTTTGCTGGGTCTACAGAAATGCCATTATTAGATACAACATGTCCTAGTACAATCCCTTGTTTTACCATAAAGTGACATTTTTCAAAATTCAATACAAGGTTTGTATTGACACATCTATCTAATACTCTAGATAATCCATCTAAGCAAAGGCTAAAAGAATCACCATAAACGCTAAAATCGTCCATAAAAACCTCCATACAGTCCTCAATAAAATTAGAGAAAACTCATCATGCACCTCTGGAAAGTAGCTGGTGCATTGCACAAGCCAAATGGAATTCTCTTGTAAGCATAAGTCCCAAAAGAACATGTGAAGGTAGTTTTTCCTGATCCTCAGGAGCTATATAAATCTGGAAATAGCCTGTGTAACCATCTAAAAAGCAATAATGTGATTTACCTGACAGGCGATCCAGCATTTGATCAATGAATAGAAGAGGATAGTGATCCTTACGAGTAGCTTGGTTGAGACGCCTGTAATCAATGCAGACCCTCCAAGCGTTCTGTACTCTGGTTGCTAAGAGCTCTCCATGCTCATTCTTCACTGTAGTTACTCCAGACTTCTTGGGCACCACTTGTACTGGGCTCACCTATTCACTGTCTAAGATGGGGTAGATAATACCTGCCTCTAATAGTCTGGTCACTTCTTTCTTGACAACCTCTAAAATAGTGGGGTTCAGTCTTCTTTGGGGTTGACGAACAAGTCTTGCTCCTTCATCTAAAATATCTTGTGCTCACAAAATTGAGGATTGATGCCTACTATGTCTGCTAAACTCCACCCAATTGCTTTCTTGTGCTTCTTCAACACACTAAGTAACTGCTCTTCCTGTTCAGGAGTGAGGTCCCGTGCAATGATAACTGGAAACTTCTGTTTGTCTTCGAGGTAAGCATATTTGAGGTGTGGAGGGAGGGGTTTCAATTCTAACTTCTGGTCATGGTCTGGCTTTGGATTATCTAGAACTGGTGGCAGTGGTAGAGTGCCTGCATTGTCCTCGGAATTCCCCACACTTGGACCTTGTCCTATGTACTTATCTTCAAACTCTTCCTGGTGAACTCCAGCTACGGTTTCATCTATGATGTCACACTGGAAGATAGAACGATCTTCTGGAGGGTGCTTCATAACTCCATTCAGATTGAAGCTTACTACTCGGCCGTCTATTTCAAAAGAGTATGTGCCTGCAAAAGCATCTAATTTGAACTTCGAGGTCTTCAAGAAAGGTCTTCCGAGTAGGATTGATGATGGCTTCTCTGAGTCATTTTGGGGCATCTCCAGGATGTAAAAATCAATGGGGAAAGTGAGACCTTTAATTCCCAGTAATACATCTTCAGAAACTCTAGCCACTTTAATAATACTTTTATCTGTTAACACAAAACGAGCTGCCGACCTTTTTAAGGGAGGGAGCCTCAAAACATCATATATAGATAAAGGCATTATACTAACACATGCTCCTAAATTACACATGCAGTCAGAAAATATCACACCTCTAATGGTACAGTTAACCATGCATGGACCTAGATCTCTACATTTTTCAGGTATATTTCCCATTAAAGCAGATATAGAACTTCCTAAAGAAATAGTTTCTAATTCATTAATTTTGTCTTTATGTATGCACAAATCTTTTAGAAACTTTGCATATTTAGGTACCTGTTGAATGACATCAAAAAGGGGAACAGTTACCTCAACCTTTTTGAATATATCTACCATTTTGGGATCAGGTTCCAGCTGCTTCCTGGGCTTCCTTGCAAGTTGTGAAAATGGAATGGGAGTGGTGTTTTCTGCAGTGTCTGCGCCTTTTGGTGCTTCCTCCTGTGGTTGAGCTTCTTCTTCTTCAGCTACGTCCTGTATGTCCTCTTCCTCTTCAACATCTTCTATTTCTACTACCTCTTCACCTGAGGCGTGTTCTGGTGGGCTTGGCTCCTCCTGATTCCTCTCCTGCAGTGTGGTTCCAGACCTTAAGGTGATGGCGTTAATGCCACCCTTTGGGTTGGGTAATGGTTGAGAGGGGAGTCCACCAGAGCTTGAGGACTGGTTGTTGGAGTTGTTCATTGATCTAATCTGTGAGACAAGGGCTTGCAAAGTAGAATTCAAACCATTCAAAGTAGAAGTAAGGTTGTTTTCCATGGCCTGTTGTCTTTGATCAATGGCTTGTAGTAATTCATCATTAGGAGATGAAGAGGGGTAAGTGATCTGAGAAGTCTGCTGAGATGCTTGAGGCTGTCTTAAATGAGGTGCTCTATAGGACTGATTCTGATTCTGCTGCCTGAATTTGTTATTGTTATTCCACCTCTGATTTCCATTATTATCTTTGCCTCCTCTGTTATAATTGTCCCTCCAACCCTGGTTAGAATTGTCTCTCCAACCTTGGTTAGAGTTATCCTGCCATCCTTAGTTATGGTTGCCACCTTGATTGTACCCTTGATTGGGGCGGTCATGAAAGTTATGAGTGGCTGCTACAGTGTTGTCTCCTGGTTGGAGTTACAGACACTCATCGGTATAGTGACTGTAATCTGCACAGATTCCGCATACTCTTTGTGGAACTAACTGCTGGCTATGCTGTGGTGGAGAAGGCTGAACTTGCTGAGGCTGTTGTTGATTCAGTTGCATCTGCTTCAGCAAGTTAGTCATTTCACATAAGCTCTGAGCTATAGCAGCAGTCTCTTTACTAGTGGATACCTCTGCAACAGCTCTTGACCGACTTTGTCTCTGCCTATGATTCCTAGTAGAGTCAGCTAAGTCGCTGATCAATTGCCATGCTTCTTCCATAGTCTTGTACTTTTTCATAGAACCATTGCTAGCACCTTCCAGTGTGGTCCTATCTTGAGATTTCAAACCTTGTGTAAAGTAACCGAGCAATACTATCTTGTCAATCATATGATGGGGCATGCATCTCGAAGATTATTGAAGCATTCCAAGTATTCATAGAGGGTCTCAGATTCATCCTGAACGATCATAGACATGTCCTTCCTCAGCTTATCGGCAACTTCAGTTGGAAAGAATTTATCCAAAAACTCTCTCCTAAGTGTATCCCAGTTGGAAACAGTTGTTACGGGTTGAGTGTAGTACCACTCTCTTGCCTTTCCCTCCAGAGAAAACAGGAAGTGGTGGACGAAATTGTGATCATCAATAATCGCTCTTTGGTATGTGCATCAATTAACTCAGCACTTTCTTTCCACAACTTCGCTCAACTAACCAGCAAGTGTACTGGGTCGTCCAAGTAATAAACCTTACGTGAGTAAGGGTCGATCCCACAGAGATTGTTGGTATGAAGCAAGCTATGGTCATCTTGTAAATCTCAGTCAGGCAGATAGTAATTGATTATGGATTTTCGAAAATTAATAATAAATAATAAACATAAAATAAAGATAAAGTTACTCATGTAATCCAATGATGGAGATTTCAGATAGGCGTATGGAGATGCTGTGCTCCTCCTGAATCTCTGCTTTCCTACTGCTTTCTTCCAGTCCTTCTTACTCCTTTCCATGGCAAGCTGTATGTAGGGCATCACCGTTGTCAATGGCTACATCCCATCCTCTCAGTGAAAAAGGTCCAAATGCTCTGTCACAGCACGGCTAATCATCTGTCGGTTCTCAATCAGGTTGGAATAGAATCCCGTGATTCTTTTGCGTCTATCACTAACGCCCAGCCTTCAGGAGTTTGAAGCTCGTCACAGTCATTCAATCCCGGAATCCTACTTGGAATACCACAGACAAGGTTAGACTTTCCGAATTCCCATGAATGCCGCCATCAATTCTAGCTTATACCACGAAGATTCTGATTAAGGAATCCAAGAGATATGTGCCTGGTCTAAGGTAGAACGGAAGTGGTTGTCAATCACGCGCGTTCATAGATGAGAATGATGATGAGTGTCACGGATCATCACATTCATCAAGTTGAAGTGCAACGAATATCTTAGAATAGGAATAAATCGAATTGGAAGGAAAATAATAGTAATTGCATTGAAACTTGAGGTATAGCAGAGCTCCACATCCTGAATCTATGGTGTGTAGAAACTCCACCGTTGAAAATACATAAGTGAAAGGTTCAGGCATGGCCGAATGGCCAGCCCCCCCATGTCTAAGATCGCATAAACTAATCAAAGATCTCTAATACAATAGTAAATTATCCTATTTATACTAGACTAGCTACTAAGGTTTACATGAGTAAGTAATTGATGTATAAATCCACTTCCGGGACCCACTTGGTGTATGTTTGGGCTGAGCTTGATCTATCCACGAGCTGAGGCTTCTCTTAGAGTTGAACACCAAGTTGTAACGTGTTTTGGGCGTTCAACTCCGGTTTGTGACGTGTTTCTGGCGTTTGACTCCAGACAGCAACATTGAACTGGCGTTGAGTGCCAGTTTATGTGGTCTAATCACGAATAAAGTATGGACTATTATATATTGCTGGAAATCTCTGGATGTATACTTTCCAAAGTCGTTGAGAGCATGCCATTCGGAGTTCTGTAGCTCTAGAAAATCTATTTTGAGTGCAGGGAGGTCAGATTCCAACAGCATCAACAGTCCTTTTGTCAGCCTCCTATCAGAGTTTTGCTCAGGTCCCTCAATTTCAGCCAGAAAATACCTGAAATTATAGAAAAATGCACAAACTCATAGTAAAGTCCAGAAATTTGAATTTATCATAAAAACCAATGAAAACATCCCTAAAAGTAACTAGATTATACTAAAAACTACCTAAAAACAATGCCAAAAAGCATATAAATTATCCGCTCATCAGGAAGGCTTTCAACAGAATAGAGATTTCATCAGTGCCATCACGCTTAACAGTAGAACAAGCAATCTAAAAATCCCTAAGATGCTTGATAGGCTCTTGAGCAGGTAAGCCATGAAACTTGGGCATCAAGTTGAGTAGTGAAGACTTTATTTCAAAATCTACAGCTACTGCTGGGTGGTGTGCCTGGAATGGTTGGAGTGTAAAATCAGGGGCTCCTTCCTCCTGGATAGTAACTCTTCTGGGCGCTGCCATGTCACCTGCACGTAAATGAACTGGATCAGTAGAGAGGGAGCTTGTTTCTTTCTTAGATGACGGTTCAGGTTCGTCCTCAAAGAGGAGTCACCGACGGCGAGCTTGCCTTATACGTGAAAGAGTTCTTTCAATTTCAGGGTCAAATACTGGCAAGCTTGGATCAGGAAGTGAACGCGTCATTTAACAAAAGAAACGTACAGCTCATAGTGATAGAATGAAAAGAAAAATTGCAAAAAAATAAATACCAATCAATAAATTAGCACACTGTTGCAACTCCCCGGCAACGGCTCCAAAAATTGATGCGTGCAGAAAAGCTGGAGAGAAAAGCTTGTTAGGGCCGGAAATGTCAATCTCCGCTATGTTGGTATGAAGCTGGAGAGAAAAGCTTGTTAGGGCCGGAAATGATAGCTGAGACTACTGAACAAGTCAAGAAAATCCGTGATAGGATGCTTACGACGCAGAGTCGTCAAAAGAGTTACGCCGATCAGAGGCGAAAGCCCTTAGAATTTGAGGAAGGAGATCATGTTTTCCTTAAGGTTACTCCGACTACGGGAGTAGGTAGGGCGATTAAGGCAAAGAAGTTGAATCCTCGATACATTGGTCCATTTCAGATCCTGGAGAGGATTGGACCGGTGGCGTATCGGATGGCTCTACCACCTCATCTTTCGAACCTGCACGACGTGCTTCACGTGTCGCAGCTTCGAAAGTACACTCCTGATGCTAGCCATGTGTTGGAACCTGAGTCGGTTTAGTTAAGGGAAGATTTGACGCTTCCAGTGGCTCCAGTCAGAATTGATGATACTAGTATCAAACAGTTGCGTGGAAAAGAGGTTTCATTAGTCAAAGTGGCATGGAGTCGAGGCGGTGTTGAGGAACACACTTGGGAACTCGAGTCAGAGATGCAAACGGATTATCCGCATTTATTCTCAGGTATTTGCATTTGAATTTTGTGGGCAAAATTCCCAATTAGGTGGGTAGAATGTAAAACCCGATTAATTAATGGCTAATTAACCCATAAATGAGAATTTATTCTAGAAAGCCCAAAATGTGATTTTTGTGGCTAAATATGATAGAGGAGGTTGAGACAAGAATTTCGGTACCAATTTTATAGAATTCGGACCAAGATTGGACCGAACGGGCCAAACCGGGCCAACCAAACCCAAAGTGGGCCCTTGGCCCAACTAAACTAAACCAAAACCCTAGTTTTCAGCACTCTCTCTCCTCACAACACACTCAAACACGCTGAAATTAGAGAGAAAGGGAGGAAGAACACTCTCTCAAGTTCTCTCCCTTGGTTGATCTTCAAACCACCATAACTTTTGATCTAGAGCTCCGATTGCC